>NC_051066.1:91332708-91360824 GCF_004664715.2 Peromyscus leucopus | reverse complement strand
TGCAGAATTGGGTCTAAATAAAGAAGATGGTTGGAGTCATAAGAGAAAATGAGAGAAACCCCTTCTCTGGTTCTTTGTGCTGCCTTGGCCCCTTTTATCCTTTTCTCTGCTTCCCTATAATGGCTTTTTCACAGCCATTAGAGTTGTCAAGTAAATTTTTCTTAGTTCAGCTAGGTACAATGGATCCTGATAGATGTTAATAGCTCCAAACTAAGGCAGAGTCTGCAGTCAACAACAAGAATACTAATTCTGTGCTTAAAAAGAAACTAAACAGGGAGGTGGGGAGAGTTTGACAACTGATGCCATAACATAGGCCAGAGGTATTCCAGGTCAAATCTCCTTCATTCTTGGAGAAAACACTGACCAGTAAGGTTTATAAGTCACACGGTGTTAATTGTTTAGGTCTATATAGTTTCATGTTTTTGTAGAGTGTAAAATTGGGCTGACCATTCTTGATCAAATGAAATTCAAATTTCCTAGTTTTCTTTGATCATGTAAGTTTCTTTCAGAAAGAATGCACTCCATGAAACTCTGGGTTTTAATATATGTTGCAAATTCTTCTAACAAAACTTTTGCTGGTTGTCATAATTGTGACTCAGGCTATAGGAAGTAGTGTATCAAAATCTTCTAACAATTTCGTTATGCTCTCAAGTTACCCATTCCAAAACTGGCCATTTTTTAGCTCTTCCTGTGGTCTCGAGGTTCAGGTTTTGGTGCTTTTGAAACCACTGTTGGCTTTCCTAGAGAAATATTATGATAACTAAGTCACTTATTTCATAAATTTCTAAAGAATATAAAAACTTTAAAGTCCAACTAGTTTAAAAATTGAGATCAAAGATAGTTGTACAAATGGCATTTTTGTTAAGTGTGTAGGTCTAACCATTTGATCAGTTGAGTACTGGTCTCTTCTTGGTGCCTTTGGTGGTCTCTCTGTGTCCATTACTGAGCCTGGCTTATATACCAGGCTGAATGAAAAAGAAAAAGAATTTAATTGGAAAAATCAATTAACTTTACACTTCTTCCTATCACCTGTGTTTTATCTGTTGAAGGGAAAAGTTGTGCTTACAAAAGCAAAAACACATTGATGTACTTTCAAATCTGCAATAAACTAAACCCAAAATGAAAAGCAAAAGGAAGCAAAACAAATATTTTCCCCATAAACTTGCCTTGACTATTTTTAAAGATTTTATTTATTTGCTGTGTGTATGTGAATACCTGAGTATATGTGTGTGTATCACTTGTGTGCAAACACCCACAGAAGCCAGAAAAGAGGATCAGATGTCCTGGGACTGAGTTACAAGCACTTACCAGTTGGGACTATGGGTACTGGGAATCAAACCTAAGTCCTCTGCAAGAACAGCAAGTGTTCTTAACCACTGACTCAGCTCTCTATCTTCCTGACTTGATTTTTAAAAGACTCAACAAGTAAATACATCTTTGATAAATTAACTTAGCATCTTCTGGTTTCCACATTCCCATAACCAAAGCAAATCAATGTCCTATTTAATAATGGAGATCCATTTTTTCACGGTGTTAAAAAAAAAAAAACAAAAAACCTATCCTACTGTGTCTTTACATGGTTTGGGCCCTGGAACCCTAACTAGAGAAAAAGGGAATGAAGGAAGGACAGACACACATGGATATGTGGGGGCAACAAGACTAGGACTGGATGATCTGAGTTCTCAGATAACGAAGCCTCCACACCCTGGAGGCTCAGTGAGTTTATTATATGCAGTTGAGCAGGGAGACAGGCTTACTTCATAGAGCTGAACAAGAAAGTGGGGTAATTACATACAGCTGGACAATGGGCCAGGATTATTATATAGAGCTGAACAAGGAGGCAGTTTTAGCTAATCTGAGTAAAGACAGTCTATAGGCCAGCAGTCTTCAGGCTGCAAGCATTCTGGGTGGAAAGGAAGCTACAGCAGACATTTTCTGTACACATTATGAACATCTGCACTAGGAGCTGAGGAAAAAGGCTTTGCCATCCCTCTGAGTCTCACCTAGGGAAGGCTTCACCACTGCTATGAGAGAGAGGTAGTGGTGTATTAGGTCTAGCATGCCCTTGTCAAACAACACACATTCTCTCAGGACTTTACTTACTCCCTTAAACTCTACAAAACATGATAAGCACCCGCACACAAACACACACACACACACACACACACACACACACACACACACACACACACACAAAATCACTGTGATACCTTTACTAACTGTGATAAAATGCTGCAAATTCCACAATCAACTGAAATGGGATAAGGGAAGCACTTAATGTGAGATGCAATAGTTGAGTGGACTCATTAAAGGATCCAGGAAAGCTAGTAACGTTAGTTGTAACTGCTGTTTTTGTAGGTCAGAAATGGTTGAATATCAGCAAGTTTACATGGTTCGACTTAATTAGATGCTACACTTGTATTAAGTCTAAATTGCACATTTTTTAAAGAATAAGACGTACATAAAATTGTTCAATGGTGTCTCAGCACCCAATGAGGGGGTAGTTATTACTTCCAAAGTCAACATAAAATTTCATTAAAAGAAGTCAATACCAACAGAGTTCAAGGGAAGCCCTGGGGGTTTACTTACATTTCTGGCCATATGTCAACTCTTTTCATTCCTAGAAGAGTAACCTACTCTTCTCCACATCTCTCCGTTTTATAAAAGTACTTCCATTCTCCCTTTGTCAACATTTTGGTTCCATAGAAATTGTCAATAAAAGTTTTAAAATAATAGCATTGCAAAGAATACACCATGGGCTTATGACCAGCATATACACACAGGAGTTTGTATTCAGAAGTTTCCTTCACCATCCAGGGGCAGACATTGTCCTCAAATTGTCAATGATTTCATTTTTATTAGTAATTATTTCTGATTATGTGTCTTGTGAATGATGTCTGATGGGATAACAGGGGCTCTGCTGGGGGCTGGAAACTCGACTCTGGTGAAGTCCCACCTCCTGCCATCCCAGTTCTTCAACTGTTTCTTGGACTGGTAAGCCCAGCAATTGTAGTCTGTCCATCACTCCTGGTGACTCCCGAGTAGGAACATAGGAAGTGCTGAGTTGGGCACTGTTGCATACTTTTTCATGCTGAGATGTAAAGAAACATCTAGTCACTGCAGATTAGGCACTGTCAACAGACCAAAAAACAACTCCACTAGACTCAAGTCTAGCATGGTGAACCAGGTGAGTTTATTGGAGCTACTTACAGGAACGTGAGTGACTCTTAGATAGCTATACCACCTGAGCCTTGCAAGTTTGCTGAGTTTTCTGAGCCTCCTGTCATTAGCCTCTTGAGTTTTATGAACCTCCTCCTCCCTCCCAAGTGGGAATGTTTCAACTTGTAGGTAATGACCAAACAAGTCTACACACCCTAAGTATTCTACAATCTAGCACTGGGTGTTGTAGGTAATGGCTACACAAGTGTACACACCCTAACTATCCTACATTCTGGCACTGGGTTCTGTGCTCTTTTGAATGTCTGAATTCCATAACAAGGCAATAGTTTACAGGATTGAGAGGGACCGTAGAGGAAAGAAAAGGCTTTCTTTCCTTTCTTTTAAAACAAGGAGTCCTCGATTTTCATTTTTCACTTACTATTGCAGACAATGCAGTTAGGAATGAGCAAGGAAACTATATAAGGTAAAGTGGCCCAATGCCTTCGAGGTTATCTTTTCTGCCAAAATAATTAATTAAAATATCAACATCAGAAAGCAGGGTAGTGGAGGCTATCTTATGAGAGCTCAGCTGACCTTTCTTCTACTGAGGTTAAGAATCTGAATGCTGAACATTTCATCACACCCTAGTTGAGAAAGTAAAAGGTACTCATTAGGATGCTGGCAGATCTTTTAGCGTAGATAGACCCTGCAGCTAGAATCTGGATCAATGGCTGTTCAATCTGTTTTGGTTGATCTGAATGAACTTTTTCTAACATTAGAAGAGTCTCTTCAATATATGTGTGTTGTTATAGCAATCCACACCATTTCTTGCTAATACTTTCATTTTCTTATACCCACATACTGAGATAGACAATGGGGCATTTTGTGTTTTGCGTTATAACCATTTCCAAGACTGTGGGGAGAATACATATAAAAGGAAAGGTAATGAGGTTCTTGTTGAAAGAATGCTCCTGGATAGAGGGTCCTGCATGTATTTGGTACTAAAACAAAATTCAGTTCTCTGAACATACAGAAATGGGTCCTCGTTCTTTTTTTTAAAATTCATTTTGCATACCAACACAGATCCCCCTCTCATGCTTCCTCTTGCTCCCCTCACCTTCTCCTCCCACCCCATATCCCCTCCTCCAAAAGGGTAAGTCTTCCCATGGGGAGACAGCAAAGCCTTGTATATTCAGCTGAGGCAGGATCAAGGCCCTCCCCCCCTGCATCACTGGTGAGCAAGGAGTCCTACCATAGGTAATGGGATCCAGAAAGTCAGCTCATGCACCAGGGATAGATCCTGACCCCATTGCCAGGAGCCCCTCTAAGAGACCCACTATATAACAGTCTCCTGTATGCAGAGGGTCTAGTCCTGTCACATGCAGGTTCCATAGCTGTCAATCTTCTTATTGTCCAACATGTACAGCCTTTTTGTTTTAGGTGTATTTTTGCATATGTTTATTTCATCCTGTGAGTTGTTGAATGTCTTTTTAGTTGGTTTCTCAAATACTTTAATTCGATCATAGTAGACCTTCAATAGGATTGTCAACTGATAATTAATTAAGATTAAATCCAATACTCCAAAGGTCTTGTCTGCAGTCTAACTTTTAATTTTCAAACAATCACAAGTCACTATGGCATTGCTGTGTGTGTGATGTGTTCCATCTACTTAGAAATTTTCCTTCACTTTCTTTCTGCCTACATCAAATTCGCCCATTTGCCAAGATCCAAATCTAAAGTAACGGCCTTACTGAGGTTTCCACCAATGGTGCTATGGAACTCGTCTGACTCTCTACTGTCAGAGTAGAATTAGTTTCTGTTAAAGTAATGATCACATTGTCTTATTTTGTCCTATGGAACCCAACATTAAGTTACTAAAGCCCTTAGTGCATAAATTTCCGTCTTCTCCATCTTTCATAACCAGGAGTTCATTGTTCCCCAATATAGAAGCAAGTTTAATTAATTTCCAAATGTCAGAGCTATGAAATAGATGTGGAGGATTTACAGCACAGCAGCACTGTTTAGTATATATTTACTTGTGTACACTGGAAAACATTGTTCACTGAGTAGCTAATTACTATTTCTGGAGGAAATAGTAAGTATGAATGAACCTCATTTCCATTATTAAAACAAACAGAGCAATAGGTAGCAAAAGTGTCCAGTAAACAACCTGTGGAAATTGTGTTGCATTGCAGCAACAGAGGGAATTATAATAGCTAAGTCTATTGAAGTCATAAGACATCAGCTTCCTCAAAACAGAGTCAGCATATCTAGTCTTTAGATAAAAATATCAAACTGCAACACGTCATTCTTTGCCTACAAAAAGTCATCTTTAATTATATAATTCTCTTTATCTTGGGTGCCTGACATTGCTGTTTAGACTTCAAGACCCAGTTTGTTTGTTTGTTTGTTGCTTTTGCTTCTTCCATCTTTTGCTCCTCATTTTACACCCAAATTATAATTTTCATTGACCTGTGGATTTTTCAAGTGAAAGGATTCTATCTATTACAAATGTCTTCCTTTCTATCAGTTGGTACAGTGACCCACAAAGGACTATTGTTAACTTTGATTTGTATAGAATGCCAATTAGAAACTGGAAAAAACTTAGACCAATCAAAACATATTCCAATTCATATAAAACTAATAAAGTAAAAAATAAAATGTGGAAATGTTTTAGAAATGAGCTGGACAGTCAAAAGACATAGCAAGTATAACAAGCAGTCATGTATCAAGCTCAAGATATGAAACACAAATTTCGGCAGACTCTTCCCATTGACCACAGGCATCCAGCTCTTCTCTCTCCCTCCACACCCTGAGTAATGGCTATCATATCTGGTTAACATCCCCATGTGTCTTTGATATGCTCAGGATGTATTTTGGCAGAGCCTAAAGATTAAAGTCTGTGTCTCCATGCTTTCTCACCAGCATTATATTTCTTAGGGTTATGAATAATGATGTCTATGGCCCTAGTTCACTCAAACAGCTATGTAATATTCCACTTTCTTTAGTATATTGTTCCTTTATGGTCTGTTTTTCAAAATTTGTAATGTTATTTTCAATATTCTTTTATTTTTCCTTATAAGAATATATATCTTGACAATAGATCTAAATTTCTTAAGTTTAATATTATTGAATTTATTAATTTCTCCTTTATAGTTTTTACTTTTTAAGATAGTGTTCCCTATTCTAAGTGAATGTATTTGATTACTAAAATCTAAAATATTTCCCTGTAAGTTTACTTGTCTGGTTTATTTTTTGTGCATGATATGTCATAACAAAAATATTTTGATATAATAATCAGCCCCAATAGTATTTACTGAACATATTTTCATTTTTCTCATTAATAACAGAACTATGACCATTATTGGATATTTTTCAAATTATTTATGGGTTTTCTTCCTCAATAAATTATTCTATTTATCTGATTTTGTCTCAATACAAGTATTACTATATTATATTGATTATTAGCTTTGTGAGTCTTGAGATCTAATAGAAAAAAAATCTTCCAACCTGATGTTTATGCTTTAGAGATGTCTGGGCAGGGACAGTGGGATTTTTCAACAGGTTAAAGTGCTGTCATCAAGCCTGTGGTCCTGCATTTGACCACTGGGACTTACATAGTGGACAGAGAAAATCAACTCTTCAATGTTGTCCTTTGACTTCCACACACATACCATGGCACATGTACCATACAAATAAATAAATGTTCCTAATAGCTTTAGCACATCTTCAGTTGGCTTTTATCTATGGTTACCAATTCAAAGACTATTTTTTAAATAATACAGTCTGAGGCTCTTGGTAGTATATAAAAACTGCAACGGATTTTTTAAAAAGCATTTTATTATTGATTGTGTATGTGTGTCTTCAGGCAGCTATGTGCACATGAGAGGCCTGCAGAAACAAGAGGCGTTAGATCCCTCTGCAACTTAAGTAACAGACAGTTGTGAGGCACCTGACATAGGTGTTGGATACTCAATGCAGTTCCTCTACAAGGGCTGTACTGATTCTTAACTGCAGAGCCATCCTTCTAGCCCCATGTAATTGGGTTTTTGTATATTGAACATATATCTAGCAACCTTTGGATAACACGTCAAGTAGTAAATGAGCAAAGGAGATTCAATTCTGGTGAAGTTGACTCTCTCACTACAGATAAAATGCACTTAACAAAACACATTTTGATAAATCTTGGGCTCAGAGGTCTCTAAGGATCCTGCTGTGATCATATAATAAATAACAAAATAAAAATAAAAAAAAACAACAAAAATGCCCAAGCAGACACAAACTGATGATTTTGATTACAGCATTATTGGGAAAGGAAGCATTATAGCAGTGGGAAATCAGATGAAGTACTGTTTGAAAGGCAAGATGCCAACTTCAATTTCAAGTTTATCTGAGGAGATAATTCAACATTTTCTCAGGAATCCAACAACCCAGAAATTTCCTGTAATAGTTTTTATGCACACACATCAAGAGATACACATGAACATGGATAGCAGCATTATTAATTTGAGTGCAACATGGGGAAGAATAAAAATTTCCCCTTCAAGATAGCATATTCACCCAACTATTAAACAACAGTAAAGGAGTACATGATAGCCATAACAAGAGTACTCAGCATCAAAAGGATAATGTTAAGAAGGCAAATAAAGAAGATAGCATGTAATATTTGGTCACTATTATAGAGTCTACTGAACTGATATCTGAATGACCTTGTTCTAAGCATCCAGTATTTACAATACATCTTCATATTTTAAAAAAGAGAAATGAGATACTAGAAATGTTTAAATAATTGTTCTTTCAGAAATGAATCCCAAGGATATGTATGACAGGAGAGGAAGCGGTAACATGTGACCCACTGGAAATGCCTTAATCCCAAGGTATATGCTGAGCTTATGAATCTAACTACATCTTAATGCTTTATTGATAAAATCTGAATAGAATATAAGTCATGTATATCAAATATAAAGTTTTAATATTCCAAATTGTCATAGTGTTATTATATAATAATACATTAATTGAAAAAAATATTAAATGTCCACTCATTCAGCAAATATTAAGTAAATATTGCTGATGCTAGAAACTATTAAACATACCATGAATTAAGCTGTACCAAGCACCAGTGTTAAACAAGAGAAAAATGTCCCTGTATTCATAGAGTGTGCGTTCATTCTATCATCTTCAATTGAGCTAACTTATGAAATAAAAATTGCAAGATGTACACAGTTACAGAGTTATCTAAAAGTGAAACAAAAATGAGTCAATGCTTTCTACTTTAAACCATAGGTATTTAAAAATTGTGGGCAATTTGGACCAAAGAATGATAGTAAGCAAGGCAATGATACATGATACCACAGTAAGCAAAATAACCACAAAGGAAGACCATGAGAGACAGAGTAAGAAAGATAAGGACTGTGTGAAAAACTAGAAAATACAATAAAAATGGCTGGTAAGACTTTACCTAAAGCTAATTATCTTAAATGGCAACAGTCATCTTGAAGAGTCACATCCCTCCAACATTTTCATCTTAGTCTACTTTTCCATGAAAAAAAAGGACACCTTTAGAAAGAACCAAAGGGTTTTATTTGAGAGATTTGTTGAGCCAATTATCAGTTTGAGTGTTTGAAGATGTTATTTTCTACTTAATTTTTTTACCATATATGAAAATAAGTTGACTTTTCCCATCAATACTCAATGTTTATCCATCAAAGATTTGAAATAATTGTTCTTCCAATTTCAGCGCAGGCAGATATGGACCTGCTCAATATGGTTAAAAACATCATGCTTCTGTCAATTCCTCAGGAATACTGTGTCAGCTCCCAGCAGCCAACACTTGTTAGTGTTCACTGTGTACTACCTCACAGTAGAGAATGTGGCATCACTGTGCTCAAGGTGTTAATGAGTAAGGACTCAGCTAATAACTGCGGAGAACTTGCTGACCAGGCAGAAAAAAAAATGACAAAAGCAGCCACAAAACAGGTTCCTCCTAACTTATAATACAAATCAATGTTTTTCCATAGCAAGGCTGTCCAGGTACATAAACAGGGATATGGGGAGTAAAGAAATCATGCCTAGCACGAAACTTTCAAATGATTCTTACACCATCAATGTAAAAACTTAAAAACAGTATATATTCCCTTCTATAATATTGCTAAACTTCAAACCAGATATGCTTTAAAATCTGAAATAATAAGAATTGCACTGTTTAGGTATGAATTTGAACATCTTACAAAATAACTGATCTTAGATAATCTGGAACTAAGGGATCTTGAACAAGAGAGAACATAGTTTTCATTCATATAATTGGTAAAGTATGTTTATAAAAGAACAGTATTGAACTATATAAAAGAAGGCTCTAGTTTGATGAAACATTTCCAGACTATAATAACTGAGGATGAGTGGTTGCTCAGTGGGTAAAGCATTAGCCCCCTAGCATGAAGACCAGAGTTCAGGTGCCCAGAAAGAACCAACTTAGAAGTGGTATCAGTGGACTGGTCAATCTGCAATTCCAGTGCTGGAAAGCAGATGAAGGGGATCCCTGAGCCAGGTAGCTAGCTTGAGCAGCAACATGGCAAGCTCTGAGTTCAGTGAGAGACCCTGCATGAGGTACATGGTACATGAGGTGGAGAGTGACAGAGCATGGCACCGGTGTCACCCTTGGGCCTACACACACACACACACACACACACACACACACACACACACACACACAAGTGTACATGAATCATCTACAATGTGTACCTATACATGTGAACATACATGCATGCACACACCTGTGCCATACACTATACATAACCCCAAAGAAGCTGAGGCACAAACAACAGCAGAGTCAGATATCCACTGTGTTAATTAGTTCAGAGTCAGATGGTTTAAAAGATAAAGGGAACACAAAAGGAGTTCAACACCAGAATCAAACAAACAAACAAAATGCTGAATTTTCACCATGATGGCTGGCGAGCAAACACTAGTAAGTGTATCCAATGTGGTCAGCCTTGTCATTGGGGTAGTTTCATCTGGAGAAGACCACTAAGATTCTCAGTATCCTCTCTTCTGGACACTTCTCACATAATCAGACAATACATAAATTATAAAATATTTGACCATGATGCCTTGCTTATTATAATGAGTTCAGAACTGATTAACTTGAACAAAACAGAGAAACTGTATATAAAGCCTACATGCACACAAGATTTTCCCGTGAATTCTTCAATGAAAAGAAAAGACATGAGTCAAAAGTCCAAAAGCACCTTTCTGAGGAAAAACATTGAAAGCATAAAGATACAGTAAAGTTATCTGAAAGTAATCTATCTTTTATAAAATAAAACCTGCTTCAGACACTAAGAAATACTATCTCCCCCATATGTTAATATAGTCTTTGAATATAAAATCCAAATTAAAAACTAATTCTTAATAGAAAGCTTTTGTGAAAAGGCAACATTGTGAAATGCTGTCAGTAACTATCATAAATATTTGAGAAGTTAATATTTTAATCTTCAACTATAGCACAGAAAACACTTTTGGTGACAGACAGTGCTTCATTAATGGAGTTCTGTGTGTCTAATTGCTTTGGGCACAGTGAGCTGCATTATTTTGACACATGACACACAATTAGTATGTGGTCACGCGGCTAACGGGAGATTTTACACCTTCCCCCTTCTACGTTCAGAGTGAATAATTAGCATATTTTTTCTGCCTAGAATAATAATCAGAGCCTCAGATCCAGAAGTTGCTTAATGAGCTAAGATTCCAGTTGTTGACATTAATACATCTGACACATTTTTTCAGTTGTTAAAGTAAACCGTGTGCTATCACTTCATTTACCCTTTCCCAAGTTGCTCAGGAACCAGGGTTATGTTGCTCTCAGCACAGTGATTGAGAAGAAAGACCCCAATGAACATTTTACATCATTACTTCACTGCTGTGCACACAGTAGGCATGAAGAAAATATCTCTGACAAATTGTAGGAGAGTAACTTTTGATATCTTTTGCCATGACATCCGAGCATCAGCATTCAAAGCAGAAATAGTCTATGTCACTCAGGTGACGTCTTAGAATTAAAAAGTGGAGCACAATGTAAGGTTCAAACAGTTCTTTTCATCAAAACCACCATAAATGTGCCAATAGTAAGCATTAATGAAAAAGTCATCCAGCATCTACAGAACAGAGGCATGAAGTGACTCAGCCTGCTCACTAGTTAGTCAATATGATTCAAGCATTTAAGCATTTACACATTAACTCAACTGAGCAAGCACTAACCTGTATCATGAGATGTGATCTGGATCCTCTGTAAACAAGGATTAAGAGAAGAGAGAGTGTCATTGACAGGACAGGACAAAGACTCAAAAAGGCAACCATCAGGTGTAGTTTTCTTTTCATAGTAAGCTTGTGTATGCTCAAATGCTTTCTAGATGAACCCAAGGAAACTGTGGAGAATCACAGCATGAACTTCAGTGAATGGACATTAGTTCTAAGAGTTCTGAGCAATCAAGAGAAATAATAATTTTAAGCATTAACTGATAGTGTATAAAGTTTGTAATGCCATAATTTTGTTATTATGGTCTCTAGGAAATATCTTACATGCTGAAGAGTTTATGAATATTTGATACATCCATGTATGAAACTTTCACAATAAAGCCCATTAATTTATTAGAGTTAATATGTGCCAATTAAGAAAACATCAAGCCAAAATCACATCACATAATCTGTAAACTATAATAACAATATCATATTATGTGTGAAGTATGGAAAAAAATGCCTCTATTATATCTTGCCAAGTGCAAAGTTAGACTAATGATATGGTAGTTTAAGCAACCTATCAATTCACAAAGCAGACTAGCCAGTATTTGACTTTGTATCTGTGTAACATCTTGGCTTGCTGACTTCTTTGCTATCAAAATGAAAATATCATTATGTCACAAGGAAGAAGATGACGAAAAGGATGGCCAGTGTGGGGAATCTACTCAAGAAAGTATTTGTACTAACAACAAATAAAGTAAGTTTCAAAGATAGCTAACATAGTATGATCTAGCAAAAGTAAACAGGAGTGAAATGTACACAGCCAGCATTAGAAGCCCATTGTTATGAGTCATAACATAATAGAAATAATCACCCAACTGAACATATTTTCATCACATTATCTATCTGTAATATTTGTGACACTGTGCTGGCTGAATATCATTTCTTCACTATATAGTAAATAAACTGTACTGATTTGCCATTTTGGCTTAGCTAAGGTATAAATAGAATTGCCAGAATTGCCTTTCATTTCTGGATCCAGATGAACCATGGCTAAGGGGAAGTATTGTGTGTGCATCTATTTAATTCAAATAAATGCATATTATAGGCTAATAAATGAGTCTACTCAAATATAGTTTGGTCAACCAATGAGTTTATTGAGCTTACATACATGGGTATGGGTGAGAAGCAACTGATAGGAGCATGGATGACTGAAAGGCAGATACATCACCAAAACTTCTACTGGGGAATGGGTATCAAATCACAAAAACTGTACCCTGGGAGTTTCTACATGATTTCCAGGCAGCTTCGCTACCTGGGGAATCTCTTTTTTAAGTAACTGTTTACTGATTTTATAAACATGAGATGGAGAACTTATGAATCCTGTAAATTTTAGGAACTGTGTAAGCTTTGTAAGTTTCTCCTGCTTCATGAGATTTATGTCTTTTTCTTCCCTCCAGGAGTGAATGCTTCTATTTAAAGGAAGTATCTCCACATTTTGACTCTTTTCTCAAATTCTTATAGTTTTTTTCAACTTGAGTCTTGGAGAGGATGGGATACCTTATTATTTTATTTCATGTCTGGCTGGGCATTGACAATTATACCACAGCTACAGTCATTTATTCTCAACAGGTTTACTTATTATGAATCTTGTAGTAACCACTGTCTGCTATGAAAAATCAGATTTTCTCAACCACCAGTATTGATAGCAGAAAACAGTGGTAGTAAACATAAACATTTGGAAGACAAATTGGCAAGTATATCACATGTCCATCAAAAATAAGTAAATCTCCCTCACTCAGTTCTATGATCTCAGTCATAGAATATTTTCCAATAGTACCAGTCATGGTCAAAGTGTCATAGAGCTTAGACTTAATAATCAGAAAGCAATTGGTTATACCTATAGCAGTCCTAACACTAATATATCAATAGACACATCTTGCCTGACATGTTGTCAATACAGCGCAGAGGTCCCATACCCAGAGAACTTCAGGGAACCTTGTAGCAGCACTACGAATGCCAACCAACAAGGTGTTTTCAGCTCAATCCCAACATGATTTCTCCAGGTCCTGCAAGCAAAGCACACCGTATCTTCAGCAATAGGACTTTTCTATCTTGTTCCAGGATGCAACTAACAGAAGTAGACAAAGCTTTATGATTTGTGGTCCTCAGACACCTCTCTGACTAAAGTTTTATAGGGAGGTAGTTCACTTCTGACACTGACATTGGGATATTCATCTAACAACCTTATGGCTTCTGGAAGTGTCTTTTCCCATTTATCCAGGGGGCCTTTATATCAGTCATTTAACTGCTGTCATTATTGTCTTTTGATATGTTTTTTTACAAAACTGTAAGATATTCAAGAGGTCAGAATTATATTAAGAAACTTTTTTAAACCAATGGTTAACAGGATCTCTGAAAAACAAATGGCATCCATTCCAAGACTCAGTTTATCTTGGGTAGAGATACCAAATAAGATTTATTAGCAATAGCCAAAAGAGCATGAAAATACCTTATCACTTGTATCAACTGTTTTGTCAAAACCACAATGTTAGAACCTGAGAGATGGCATGGTAAGTAAAGGCATTTTCTCTCAGGCTTAATGGCCTGAGTTTGAGCCTCAGGACCACACATGATGGAAAGAGAACTGACTCCTGCAAGATGTCAACTGCCCCTCCTCACCCTAACTCACACAAAAATAAATAACACATTGTTAAAGGTAATGTGAGCACAATGCCATTTATGGAAGACACCAACTTTTCAGCTTGCAACAACCCACAGTCAGTTTCTATGAGTCATACTGTTCCCTTATCCTGGGGTGCTGTGGTTGCCTTGCCTTGGAACCACTGTACATCTTACCCTGATGGTCGCTGGGGATCCAACTTGCACTGCTTGGCCAGGCTTAGGCCCAAAGGAGAATACCCAAAGTGGAGTGCAATGCCTGGAGCACTGGGCTGGCATAGACCACCAGCTGCCATGATGGCTGGGGCCCAACTTCAGCTGCTAGATGACCTCCAGCTCCCACTGCATCTCCCCCTTTAACAGCACAGGGTCCTAGCCAAACACGTACACTTCACAGTGAAGGCACTGGTGCCGTTAGCTGCATCAAAGTTGGGTGCAGGGAAAGACAGAGGCAGGTCCCAGTTTGTGCCTGTCAGTTCTGTTCTGATTTCTCTCCTTGTGACAGCTTCCTTCTCTGCTAGAGATATTCTCCCCGGCAACAACTCTCAACAACGTTAAGGCTTCTGGAGTAGCTCCCACAGTAATCCAGCCTGATGGCACACACTTGCTTCCCCCACGTCCAGAGCTTGAATTCTAGATGGAAAGTCAGACTCTCCAATTTCCAGTCTTATGATTAACCTACTTAAAACAGAATGTTTGTACACTGAATAAAGCAAACAAAACACAAACAAAAAGGATGATTTTATTAATAATTACATATCCCCCACAAACACTACAAACAGGCATAAAATCATACATCTTAATTGGATAAAGATATCTATTTTAACTCACATTGAATTACTAGAGCTATTCTTAGGAAAGCTGAGATCCAAAGGAGAAACATCTTTAATTGCTGCCTTTAATTATTAGCATGTCGTCAGCACTAGCCAGTGCAAGTACAAATGGGTGATATAAATCTTGATAATGAAGAAAAAATAACTATTTATAAAATCTTATTGTATAATTAGAAAGTCTATAGGAATTAACTGAAAAAGTAATAGAATTCATTATTCTGATTTGATGGCAGAAAAATCCATTATCCTGTAACTGATAGAGAAGACTCTATATTTGTCTGACTGTGCAATGCTCTGGCTGATTCTGCAATGCTCTCCCAATTCTGGAATAATCTCAATAACATCTATCTAAGTGTCTTACATACAATATTTTACATGGTGTATATTTTAAAATATATTAAATGATCTGATGATGTTCTCTATAATGAGAAAGGTAAATATCAAGTTTTATACTCATCAGCTTCTTTCCATACTAAATTAGACATTTACTATATCATCAATAAAAATAGTGGTGGTGCTCTTAAACTCAGAAACATATCTAATTATTATGCAATAAAATTTAGAAGCAAAAGCTCCATAAAAGATAATTATGACAAATGACAATGTCAAATTACTAATTCTTCCCAGCATTAAAACAATCCACTAAATTACAATCCTTAAAACAGTATGGGGTGAAATACATAGAATTGCATATCTTTGCAGGTAAATGAAATAAAAATAACATATATTTAAGTCCTATAACATAAGAAATTTTTAAAAGGAAAAAATGTACAGTAACAATTTTTTATGTAACTATTAAGACAATTGACCAGAAACTTCTAATAAAGGATTTACATTGGATTTTATCTTACTGATTTTTTAAAAAATGAATACAGTTAAAAACAAATGCAGCTCTATTAAACCAATAATTCTCTGTACATCATGAAAATAACAAGAGTTGAGAGACAATCCGAATAACAAAGAATCCCAGAATGAAACAGGAAGGTTGGCATAATGGTCCATGGATCTAAGGAGCTTTTGGTTACTGATATCTGCAGGGAGAGGGAGAGAAGTCAGTTTTTATGTGTAGCCCCTGCTAGCCAACTATTTTCTAGTGGATAATCCCACACCCGAGAGTATATAGGCAGTACAAATTGGACTTGATTTAAAAAAAATAAGAACACAAAGTTGGCTGAGTATGGAATGGGCTATGAATCTAAAGGAATTTGGGGATAAAATGTGAAAGTGATCAAACACAATGTATGAAATTCTCGAAGACTTACATAAAATACACTTTTTTTAAAGAATGGAGAAAATATTTGTTAACTGTTCATCCAACAAGGGGTTAATATCAGAATATATAAGGAACTCAAATGCTCAAAAACAAATAAACCAATTGAAAGAAAGATTGAAGATTTAAGTAGATAGTCCTTTAAAAAAAGAAACACAAATCAACAACAAATATAGGAAGAAAATCACTGTTAGTAATTATCAGGAAAATACAAACAAAACTACGATATGTCACTGTTACCATTTAAATTAATTAGTATCAAAAAGACAAAACAAAGGCTTTGTTCAAACGCACACCCTTTTTTATTGTTCTCTTTTGATTGATGCTTCATTTTCTTAATTTTCTTTTTGAGTTCTTTGTATATTCTGCATATTAATCCTCTATCAGAAATATAGCTTAACAGAAATTTTTTCCCTACACTGTGAACTTTTTTTTCCTTCTGTTGATTGTTTCCTTTGATGGACAGAAGTTTTTTGGTTTTGTAAGGTCCCATGTGTCAATTGTTATCCTTAAATCTGAAATGAATGGAGTCCTACTCAGAAAATTCTTTCCCACAGTTATATCCAGTAGGGTACTGTCTGTGTTTTGTTCTAGCAGTTTCAGAGTTTCGGGTTTTAGACTCAGGTATTGGATCCATTTGCAGTTGATTTAGATATGGATCTATTTTCATTCTTCTATATCTGACCATCCACTGAAAACCCAGAGGAAAACACACATGCCCCATGACTTCTGGAGCTACTGATTCACAAAGTTGGGGAGTTGGTAGAGGTGCTGATATGAAAACATGGCTCTTAATGTTTTCTCAAGAATCACAAAGCCATCTGGAAATAGTGGCCACGTGACTCTCAGTCACCTGTCCCAGTGCCAGGTCCCACAGTGAAGAGGGAACAGATGGTATATGTGCTTTTTTTAAATCAGTGCTTATATGAAGCCACCAAACTGTCACCTGATGTTTTTCTCCCAAAAGAAAGGATTGCTAAATAAATGTAAATACATCTTCAAGGAAACTAAGACAATGATAAAATAAGAGGCTAGGATGGGATGGTGTGTGTGTGTGTGTGTGTGTGTGTGTGTGTGTGTGTGTGTGTATACACACGCACACATGAGCACTCGCACAGATGTACAGGTGTGTTGCTCAAACACTTATGTTCTGTGTGTATGAATCTGGGTTGTTTTTCTGTTTTGTTTTGTTTTGTTTTAGTTAAGTGGATTCAGTGGCACTCAAAGAGTGGCTATTTATAGAGTAGAGATAACCTAAAATGCCTCCCTTTCTTTTCATTTCCAAGTGTGATTTTTTATTAATTCACCAAAATTATATCATGTGTCACTTTCCTGTGGTGCAATGTTTTCCTGCCTCACGAGCCATAACTCGTCATAGGCTTTACAACTGTCATCTTCGTTTTTAACTGAGACTTGTGCTCATGTCTATGAATTGTGGTGCAATGCTTTGATCAGGTCAGGGTAATAAGCGTACACATCTCTTGAAGTGTTAATCATGTCTTTGTGCTGCGAACTTTCACACTTTTTTCCTGGTTATGTTATACACTGTAGACTGTATTCACAGTAGTTACCTTGCTGTTCTGTCAAAAACCAAAATGAACTCCATCTCTGGTTGTGTTTGGTGGTTTCTGTTAGCTACTTCTCAGTCCATTCTTCATCTATAGTCACTATTGTTCTATTCATTTTTTATGAAATAGATATTTTCATGTCCACAACATGATGAGAGCATGAGTCTGGTTTCTTTCACTACATAATGACCTCTCCTGAAACTTAGTATCATCAAACAGAGGATCAGGACATCTATTCATTACTTCACCAATGAGACTGTCTTAACTAATGTTTCTATTGCTGTGAAGAGACACCATGACCGCTGGAACTCTTATAAAGGAAAATATTTAGTTGGGGCAGCTTGCTTACAGTTCAAAGGTTTAGTCTGCTATCGGTATGGCAGGAAGCAAAGCAGCGTGCAGGCAGACATGGTGCTAGAGAAGGAGCTGGGAGTTCCTACATTTTGACCCACAGGCAACAGGAAGTTGTCTGAAACACTGAGCATGGCCTGGGTGTATTTGAGACCCCCAAAGCCCACCCCCACAGTGTCACACTTCCCCCAACAAGGCCTCACCTACCCAAACAAACTCACACCTCCTAATAGTGTCACTCTCTATGAGCTTATGGGGCCAATTACATCCAAACCACCACATTATCCAGTCAAATCCAAGTGTAACTGGTATTGACAAGAGGGTGTGGAGAAGATGCAAGGGAAAATAAGAGAATTTTATTCTCTTGTGCCTGAGTGATATTCCATGGATACGTAAATTCATTTTCTTTAGATCATCATCATATATCTCATCAATGGACGAGACCACTCTGTCTGGTTACATAACTGGCTGTTGTGTAGAATGTTGTAGAAAACTTGAAAGTGCAGGTATTGCTTTGACATAATGATTTAATTTTCCTTGCCTGTGCACTTGTTTTGGGACTGGTGAATAAATATGGTTGTATTTTCTAAAGAATCTTTATGCTGTTTTTCATGGCAGATGAAATTTGAATATATTGATTTGCCATATTCATGTATAAAAGTTTCCCTTTCTCCACCTTTTAAATCAGTAATTTTTTTTAGATTTTCATCTCCTGTCTTGCTTTTATCAAGGCCATCTTGGGCTATCCTGAGTTCAATGCTACCCCTGGGTACACAGGACTCTAATCTCAAAAACAAAAACATGTAAGTGATACTAGCATGCACAAATAGGCCCACAGTTCTCTTATTTATTTCTGAGACTATCGGTTTATAGATTAAAGACTGTAACATCTTCAGAAGATAGTGATAGGTGACAAGGTCTGCCTGAGACGTGATGGCTTCTGTCCACTAAGAAGCTATTGTGTGTTCTATAAGCCAAATTATCTCCTACTCTACTCAAATTCATCTGAGATAGACTCATCATCTCCAACAAAATGTACATTCATTGGAGTAATAGAGTTACATTTTGATTTTATAGCCCTCTCATTATGGTTTTCTTTAAAGATGACTTTATTGGTCTTACTAAACTTTCTAATTGGAAGCAACGAATATCAATAGTCTTTTAATTTTTGTGAGCTCAGCACACTCATGTTTTTCCATGAACAATAAGTTCACCTGGGAGTCCAGAAAGTAATTTGTCTTTTCCTGTTTTTAGGATAAGATGATGCTGAGTGAATGCTCCCTGAAGAAAATAATGAACATTTCAGTTGCATTCTATGCATTCTGCAATTACATTATCCTACTCATGGAAAATATGAAGGTTCTGATAAGCTAAAACTTTCCCTCATGAAATTGTAGTTACAGTCAGACAATGATACTGAAACTTGACAGCAGATATAGTCCTGTAAGCCAAGTCAATATATTGTGAATATATGTGGATTATATTGTGATAACTGAATCTGTCACAGTCCAGATAAGCTGCTATTAAGAAGGCTAATATTTTAAATGTAGAAAGAAGGTTTAGTCCTGCCATCTGGTATATTGGAAAGTCAGAGACTATTTGTTGTCATTATAGGACTAGTTTATCTTAGATGGGTGAAATTTTTTGCTATGATTAAAAAGGAACAACTAAATATTCCTTAGAGTCAAAAATATTTTCATGTTCCAAGTTATGCTATTTAACAGTGTGTATCATTTAAAGTCTTGAAATGTGGTTGGTCTAAACTGAGAGATAGTGTAAGATACACAATAGGTCTCAATACTTGTTTGAAGTAAAAATTGTTGTATTATAAGTTTCATAGTGATTACATATTAAAAGTACAATATTCTAGGTACATAGACTTAAATAAACTACATCAAAGCATGAAAGACCAAGGAATTGCCTATATCTGAAGTTAGGGGTAGTCTGTTAGAGCAGGACTGCCTTCATTAAATCTATTCAAATAATAAACGTTGACTGTATGTCTTAGAAACTCTCATTCATTCTAATGTCAAGTGCTTACATCAAAATCCTTTACCAAATGAATAATCTTGTTTAAAATACTTTAACATCTCAGTGTGTTTTCATATACACTAAAAAAGATAATGATTCCATGTATAGGGATTGTTACAAGAGATAAAGTAATAGGTTCAAAGTGCTTATCATGACCATGTTTTCTATCCAATGACTATCGTAACACTTGTAGCTGAGAAAATTTGGTTTATTACTCATTACAGTGAAACAGACCATGCAGCATGGGCACCTGTGGACTCCCCAGTAAGGAGGATGAATGATCTACTACAGGGCCAACTTTGGTTCAAAGACTTAAGAGATTCAGACAAGAAGGGGTGACATCACAAACGAGGGACAGACAGTGTTGTGGGATGGTCTGTATGTCAAATCTGTTGCTCTGATTGGTCAATAAATAAAATACTGATTGGCCAGTGGCCAGGCAGGAAGTAGGTAGAACAAGGAGAGAGTAGAATTCTGGGAAGCAGAAGGCTGAGGCAGAGACACTGCCAGCCACCGCCATGACCAGCAGTATGTGAAGACGCTGGTAAGCCACCAGCCACGTGGCAAGGTATAGATTTATGGAAATGGATTAATTTAAGCTATAAGAACAGTTAGCAAGAAGCCTGCCACGGCCATACAGTTTGTATGCAATATAAGTCTCTGTGTTTATTTGGTTGGGTCTGAGCGGCTGTGGGACTGGCGGATGACAAAGATTTGTCCTGACTGTGGGCAAGGCAGGAAAACTCTAGCTACAAGACAGCCCTGTGATGGGGAACCCCAGCGCGTCTTAATCTTCTGTAAGGTCTAGGACGTGAGAATGTTTGCTATTCTAGCCAGCAATCTTACTTTTGACCATGCTTAGAAAAAGTTACAAAGAGGCCTTGTCTTGCTTCCTGGTCTCAGACGACCTTGTGTAATGATAGGAAGATACTGTATGCCCGGAAGGGGTGAACATGGCCTCAAAAAGTTTGTCAGCTCACCTGCTAGACATCAAGATCTACTTTTCTTTATTTTTTATTAAGAGATTTTCTATTCATTTTACATACCAACCACAGATTCCCCTGTCCTCCCTCCTCCTGCCCCTCAGCATTCCCTCCCCAACCCATCCCCTTTCCCACCTCCTCCAAGGCAAGGTCTCCCATGCGGAGTCAGCAAAGCCTGTTACATTCAGTTGAGGCAGGTTCAAGCCCCTTCTCCATGTACCAAGGCTACGCAATGTGTCTCAGCACAGGCCCTAGGTTCCAAAGCTGGCTCATGTACTAGGAACAGGTCCCGATCCCACTGCCTGGGAGTCCCTAAACAGTTCAAGCTAAACAACTGTCTCACTTATCCAGAGGGTCTAGTCCAATACCATGGGGGATCTTCAACTATTGGTTCACAGTTCATGTGTTTCCACTAGTTTGGCTAGTTGTCTCTATACTTTTTCCAATTATGGTCTCTATATCTCTTGCTAGTAGAATCCCTCCTCTCTCTCACCGATTGGACTCCTGTAGCTCTGCCTGGGACCCAGCCGTGGATTTCTGCATCTGCTTTCTTCAGTCACTAGATGAGGGTTCTATGATTACAGGTAGGATATTCAGCCATCTAATCACCAGAGTAGGCCAGCTCATGCACCCTCTCGACCATTGCTAGTAGTCTAAAGTGGAGTCATCCTTGTAGATTCCAGGGAACCTCCCTAGCACTCTGCTTCTCCCTATTCCCATGGTGTCTTCATTTATCATGTTATCTCTTTCCTTGCTCTCCCACTCTGTTTCCATTTCAGCTCGAACTTCCCACTCCTCTAAGCTCTCATCCCCTGTCCCATGCCCTCCATTCCACCCCCCTCACCCCTGGCTTGCTCATGTAGATCTCATCCATTTCTTCATCATTGGGCGATCCATGTGTCCTTCCTAGAGTCTTCCTTACTAGCTAGCCTCCCTGGAGCTGTGGGTTGCAGTCTGGTTATCCTTTGCTGTTTATCTAGTATCCACTTATGAGTGAGTACATACCATGTTTGTCCTTCTGAGTCTGGGTTACAGGATATTTTCTAGTTCCATCCATTTGCCTGCAGACTTCATGATGGCATTGTTTTTCTCAAGATCTACTTTTCAAACTTGTATTTTATTTCTCTTACTATGCCTGATGAATAGCAAGCATGCAAAAAATATACAAAGTTCTCTTCTTTTTTTTCTAATACACATGTCACGTGAGAGCAGAGTTTATGACTGTTCTGAGAACTTCTATCATTTAGTCCTCAGGTAGAAGATGACGAGATTGTGATGAAATCTAAAAAAGAAAAAAAGAAAAAAGAAAAAAGAAGAAAAAGAAAAAGAAAAACACTAGACAAGTAGAAAGAAAACAAGGGATGATGTCTCTAAGTTGAAAGAAGGGAATGTGTCAAGGAGGAAATGGATGCGAACAGCTGTCAGCTCTGACGAGGATGCAGGGAAGATGGATCCTCAACCCTGGAGAGAGCAACAGGGAGGTCAAAAGAAGAGTGCTGGTGGGATAAAGCGATGAAAGTCAGGCCGGCGGGACAGAAGAGCGAGAGAAGGTGAGAAGGTCGCTGGTGAGGTGGCTCGGCAGGTAATGGTGCTTGCATCAGGCCTCAGGACCTGCATTCAGTCTATGAGACCCATAGAGTAGAAAGACAGAACTGGCTCTTTTAAGTTGTCCTCAGATGTCCACACATGCAACATGGCATGCACATGCCCCCTCCTCACATGTGTGTACATACACACCAAACAAATAAATATACACAACAAAATTTTTAGAGAGACAATCACTAGTAAAAGAAGTGAAGTTATTTTCCTGATGGGATGAGAAGTATCTACACCATGTTTTAGCACTTGAATTGTTTTTATGTTCAAGTAGTCACAGTTGCAGTCAAGTCAGAGGGGTTACATAGCATACATAGCACAGCCAAGGCAAGGAGGGCTGGTAATGAAAGCTTCTGGGAAATGCTAGAGGGTGGAAGGAACACTGAGTGTTTATAACCAGGGCCTTCATTGTGGAGTACTTTGCTGTTGTTTGCCCTATCCAAGGTATGAGTCTTAATGGCTTAAGTTAGAGAAAAATTGCTGAATGGTTTTAAATTCATAAATAAAAAAGTTAGAATTTTGTTTCAGAACAAAACAATATAATGTAGATGATGGAGTGGGGGGGGATTTCAAAACTAGAACCATGGTCATTATAAGAAGTTAATAATGTAGTTCCCCAAAACAAAAGCATGGATTTGAACTATAGCGATGACCCTCAGAATAGGGAAGAGAGGAATCTGTGAGAGCTCTCCATGACAGGAAAGCCACACTGCCCCCTGCATCATTGCCAGATGCGTTTGGGGATCAAAGGGGTAAGTGATATAACATAGAGGATAGCTGAGATTTACAGCTCATTATAAAAAGGGATAATGAGACTTGCAGGATAATAGTGTGTTCACTTTATTGATTGATTGATTGATTGATTTTTTTTTGGGGGGGGGTTTCAAGACAGAGTTTCTCTGTGTAGTTTTGGTGCTATTTTGACTCTGTCCTGGATCTCGCTCTGTAGACCAGGCTGACCTGGAACTTACAGAGATCCACCTGACTCTGCCTCTGGAATGCTGGGATTAAAGGCGTGCGCCACTGCCGCCCAGCATGTGTTCACTTTGTAAGTCACACAGAGCAAAAGGAGGTCTTGACAGCAGCACATCAGGAGATGGTGGAGACAGGTATTTGCCAGTTCAATCATTCAATGAATTTCCTCATTTTTATGCTTATTTTTTAAAACTTACTTTACTTATGTATACACAATGTACATATTTACAATTTGCATATTAAACAATATTATAAAAGAATTATTTAGTGTAGTTCTGAACAGAAGAATAAAGGACAGAATTTCTGATTTCAATATCCCTATGCCCAAAACAAAGCCTAAAAAAACAAACAAACAAACAAACAAAAAACAAACAAACAAACAAAAAAACAAACAAACTTCTTTTCTATGTAGATCAATGTGACAAATGTACTTAGTGACCACGCATGACTAATTCCTCTTGAGGTAAAGGTAAATGGGAGTAGAAAGCAAGCCCAAGGCTCACAATCACAGTCTCGAAGGGATAACAGATGTTGATTCTTTTGGAATACAAAGATGGTTGTTGCTGCTTCAACATACAGAAAGTTGAATTCAACAGATTTCTTTTAAACCTATGTTGTGTCAGGAATCATGCTTTGCCCTGGAGAACCTTCTGGACTTGTGAAAACAAGCTCATGTTCATCCTTGCCAACATGAGGAAAATCACATCCTGCTCACGGTGTTGTGATGAGTAAGAGAGGTAACCACAAGGAGGCTGCTGTGAGCACTGGCACATCTTTCCGTCATGCTACAGGGTGAGCTAAGAGTCATCATGAAGAGTCGCAGTGCCAGAAAATCAGTTTCTACTTTTCCTTATACTATGTTCTGATTGCATGCCCTAAGTATTGCATGGCCCTTAAGGGATCTTAACCATGAGTAAATTTGCATGGTCTGACTCCACAAACCAGAGACAACATTTTATCTCTAGGCTATAGTTATATTGAAGAACCTACACAGTCTGAATAAGTGGCTTGTCCTGTGGGGTCATGCTGCCCTGAGTCTTGGTAAATTAGAGTTTTAGCAAATTACTGTTTATCTGCCTTATGCATAACCAGCTCTAAAAAAGCTTAACTATTTTAACAACCATTTTTACTAGAAAAAGTTGACCAGAAATAGATAATTAAGGAAAGAATCCAAAAGGGAGAGACTCATAGAAAGATAGCACCTGCCATGTACTTTCAATAGTGCTTAGCAATTAAATGCATACCCGAAAAGAATCTTTGCATATAAACATGCTACCAGTAACCATTAAAATCCCAGATAGTGATGCATATACAACTTCAAATAGCCACAGCTCCTTAGAGATTGTTGGCCAAAGCCTGTTTTGATGATCTACAGTGAATGAGTAGTCACAAAAGACTTGGAAAGTTTTTGTCATGACTCCACACTACTCATGAATTGTCTATGCAGCAACATGCAATAAGTATTCAATAATTCTGAGCCTAGTATACTATAAAATCATCTGGGACGTGTGATCAGTGCACAGAGTGACTCTTGTAAGACAGCTTTTCCCTCTTAATGAGCAGTGCCTAAGGAATCGAAATACAGTTCTTATGAGATTAATAGGAAAAGGGAGAGGAGAATAGTTTTGAGGCTGCAGTTCTCATGTCCTAGTAAACTTGGCTTTCTTTACAAAGATTACATCCTTTAGCTTCATTGTTCACTAACAAAGCAGTGGACTCTAGGAAATATTGAGTATTTAAAGCTTACTTGGTCCTCATGGAGCAATGAAGAAAATCATACTAAGCTGTAAAAAAGCAAGCAGCTGTGTAAACTCTTTTCCTATCCGTCTTCCAACGGGTCTCTGGGAGTAGAGAAATCTATTTTCACTTCAATGCACTGTCAATGGGCAGTGAGATACATTTATTCAATTGCAGGCTTTTTTTTTTTGGTTATAGATTTAAATCCTTTTAACATCAATGTCCACATTTGTAGGAGAAATTGTAGAGAGGGGAGGTTGAGTATACACTGATCATTTGAGGCTCTGGGAGCTTTCGTGATGATCCATGCCAACTTGGGCTAATCCATGTAATTTTTCTGTGTGAATGGATGAGCCAATGAAGGCCATGGGCTTTAGGATTAGAAATACTCAATGCACATTTATTCATCTATCCCAGCAATCACTGCGACACCCAGAAAATGGGCACTATTTCATCTTTAGTTTGTTTGTTTAGAAAACAGTAACGACAACACTTTCTGTGTGCAGGCTTTTATTTGTGTTGTCTTCTAAGACAGGGTCTTACTATGTAGTCCAGGTAGGTACCCAGCTCACAGCAATCATTCTACCTCTGCCTCCCCTGTGTTGAGATGGCAGGTATAAGCCACCATGCCTGGTTAAATTTGTAGGGTTTTTAAGAATTAAAAAGTGTTTATGTGCTAACACAGTAGATGTTTGGTATGCTTTAGTCATTCATTCATTCACTCAACATTTTCCAGATGGTTCTATGTAGCACAGGCTCACCCCAAACTCGCCAGCCTCCACATCCCAAAAACTAGCATAGCAGGCTTGTGTTATCATGCCTGGTTCCATGGCTCTTACTTATAAATGATAGCTTCCTAGCAATGGCAATTCAGATGCAGCAGTTGTTAGGAACAGAAGCCCATGAGCATTTTACACTAAAAAATAAAAAAAAATCCCTGAAACCAGTCTGCCATGTGTCACATGTGTCATGGAAAGTAAAATAAAAACAGCTTAGACCATAGGATATGATTTCTGTATGATTATTAAGAAAACATCTGGCAGTTCTATTGGTTTTAAACTTCTCTGAATTTTCAGTTCCCCAAATACCTGAAGTACAAATTTGTCATAGGCAGAATTTTTGCAATACCCTGTGGCCTCCACCCATTGTGTTGGCCCAGTGATTCAATACCTTTATTTGGCAACAGTGAAGAGCTTCTGTGGATATGATGAAAGGTTCAGATCAAAGGATCAGAAGGGAGATCAACCTGGTCTCATGTTATCGGGCTCAAGTCTTTAAATAACGGCAGGAAGATCATCTAGGAGGGACTAAGGTGACCTCCAGAACTGAGTGCTTCTGACCTACAGCTAGTAAGAGAAAAGAGGCTCAGCCCTACGTCTACAAAGACCAGAATTCTACCTAAATTCAGGCAAGCTTGAAAGGTGACCTGCACTCTAGGCTCTGCGTACTGACTGACTCCTCACAGCATGGGAAACTCCTGACTTGAAAACTGAGGTAAGGAAGGTGTGGATGAAGTTGTAAACATTGTGATAACTTGCTATACTGTAACAAAAACCTGACACACACTATCTTATTTTTTTCCTATTGTGTCCAGATATTTATATAGTGGTTCAGTAGGAGACTCTGTCAGCATGCGATGAAGATGGCTGGAATAAACTGGCTTCAGCGGGCAAGTCATTGAGCCTACTCCAGGTTTTCAAGCATCCAGTTACTAGAATGAAGTGCAGAGGCAGGAAATATATTTTGCTGAAGGAGAAGCAACGTTATTTTTCCCTTCACTTTGGGGAGTATTTTCCCTTTTCCAATAAAGAAGTCAGCCCAAATTAGAGTGGTTCGTAATTAAAGACACAGCAACTTGACCATTATCCTAAGAACATAGTGCAGGCATCAGTAGACAGCCAGTTTAATTGGAAGAAATGACTGTTTACCAGCATAAATACTGTGAACGGTCTTAGAGAAGTAATTATAAATGATAAGGAACCCTGGGAGGGTTAATAATGGGTTTCAGTGTAAATCCTTACATTTGATTAACAGTTTCAACATTCTATGACTTATTTGAGAATAAGTCCCCAGACATTTCTATGTTCCAAACATGACCTAAAAACTTAAAAAATCTCCATGTTAAGAGGCAAAACTTTGAGAAAATGGAAAATGAGCTACAGAATTACCATAATAAGCTTATTTGGAGACTGTACATGTTACACGAAGTAGACAGATATAGAAATATACATTCTTATGTATGTGGTCATCATAAAGTTTAGGGTATAAGTGTCCTTGTTTTTAAGGCCATCAAACAGCAAAAGATGTGATAATACATGTGGATTTCTTAAGGAAATATAATGGGCCTGTAGATCTGAAGAAATGTAACTAAAGAGTCAAAGGCACACACACACACACACACACACACACACACACACACATATATATGACTGTTGAGGATGCACAAGCTTACATCTTAACAAGTGTGTGTGTGTGTGTGTGTGTGTGTGTGTGTGTGTGTGTGTGTGTGTGTGTGTGTGTGTGAATGCAAGCATGATGTCTGGGTGTGCATATTCATATGAATGGAAAGTTGGAAATTCACCTAAGGTTCTCTGCCCCTTACCTAAATAAATTTAGAAGCTACATAAAATATATTCTCTTTTGTGCAAAGAAAAGTTTGTTTGCAGTCTTCATGTTTTGTAGTCTCCTAGCTATAGTAA
>NC_051066.1:91106246-91332208 GCF_004664715.2 Peromyscus leucopus | reverse complement strand
AAGCTTCTTGTCTAATGCTGTTTCCTCAAATGCAGACAGTAACATTGGCATCTGGTTTATATAATTGATGTCAAAGTTAAAAAGATATATTTGGTGCCTGTCATGGTATGTTAATCAGCTTTCCAACACTATCACAGACAGATAATTAACTTATAAAGGAAAAAACCATGTCTTTGTCTCAGTGTGTTAGATATTCCGATCCTTGATTGGATACACCTATTGTTTTTTGTCTTTACTGGGGGTGCTGAATGTCACTGGACCGGAGTATGTGGCAGAGGAGAATTGATCACTTCCTGGCTGGAAGCAATGGAAGGGAAGGAGCTGGGGTCTTACAATCCTTTTAAAGGCGTGCTGCACCTTTTAAAGACCACTGTCTCCAACAGTGGTTCCTGTCTGTGTTGTCAGGTTGTTCTATATCACCTGCTTGTCCTTCATCTCAACTTACTTCCTCCTCCCAGCCTCTTCCAGGGCCATGCACTTTTGAATGCTCTCAGGGATTATTAGAAGCCATATTTCAAGTTTGTTCTGATTCCTGCTCTTTATTCAGGCTTAGGTTAAAGAATTTTCCTTGGAGGTAGAACAGGAAGGTAGATTGATTTGGCAGCTAAGAGCACAGTTCACAGTAGCATGTCTGCTATTGTTTCATGGTATGATCTCTTCGGACCACTGCAGAAAGACACACTTGATGTCCCATGTCCATTGGCTAGGGCCTTTCCTCTCTTATCTTCTGGCTCTATACTACTTCTTGTGTTAAAAAGAAGACTTTCTTACTTACTTACTTTCATTAATTAATTAATATATTTATTGAGAGAGAGTGAGAGTGAGAAAGAGAGAGAGAGAGAGAGAGAGAGAGAGAGAGAGAGAGAGAGAGAGAGAGAGAGAGAGAGAGAATGCCTGTGTACATTAATGTAGATTCAGTAGAGGTCAAAAGAGGGCATTGAATCTTCTTGAACTGCAGTTGAAGGGAGTAGCGAGCCACCCACTGTGGACACTGGAAGTTCAACTCAGTTCCTCTGAAAGAACAGAATATATTCTGAATTGCTGAAAAATCTCTTCAGTTCCCTAAACTTCTGGTTGCTCTCACAGAAACATTGTTCTAAAGCCAGTACTTTTATATCTATGCATTTCTATGTTTGAATGAAAATAGAGAAAAATTGATCCATTTAATTACTCAGCATTGTTATTTTTTTTCCACTTCTTCTGGGGGTTGGGGCTTGGACTGGGGAGATAAAAATGCACCTGGTCTACTGAATTATCAATGCAGATCCATTTAACGAAAAGAGCCCAGTAATTGTCATTGTTGCTGATGCTAAGAGCCAGAAGGGAGTGAGTGAGGACATTTCATATTTTTCTTTTTTTATGCTAGGCAAAGTTTTCCCATTTTGTCCATCTTATTGTTAGGAGAAATTCCTTCAGGTCGAATAACTTTCCTTTCATGATTTGATTTGGGTGTTGGTCTGAGATACTTTGTTTTATTTTAATTTTACAGGGGGAAGCTCAAATGTCTTTTTAAAGGATAACATGAATTTGGAAGAGTGTTGTTAATTAAATTTTTATTTCTGTCAAGCATTGATTTTTTTTTCAAATATTGGAACCTATATCTTAAGTATAGCTTTACTAATAGTTTTCCCCTCACATTTGAAATACATTTGACTCACTGATTTTGCAAATGACAGAAAACAAAACATTTAAAATAATCTCCCTGCACTAGACAGTATTTTGATACTTTTAATTCAACATGTCATATTGCCCAACAGAATATTATCAGAAGTTTCTCTGAAGTTCCATCAAGGCCCTTATTTTCCTTTGTCTTTCTGCTTGTGTGTTCTGAGGGTGATGGTGTATGTGTGAGTTCATGTGGAAGTATGTACCAGTGACTGTAGGTGTGCACCTAAATGTATGGAGGTTAGTTGTCAATATTTGGGTTATTCCTTAATCTCCACCTTATGGTGAGGTGCATTGCTCTCATGTGCCTGCTTGGACTCTAAACTCAGATCCTGTATCTCTTCCATCCCTAACAATACCCATTCATCCTTACTAGTCCATCTGCTGGATTATGATTTTTTGTTTTATTTTGTAACCCATTTAGTTTAACTAGGATCATCTATGTGAATAGTGGGTTGGAACTATCCATTGGAACCTGGTGGGTTTACCAGTGATTATACAACTGAATGCAATAAATAACTCTCCATCAGTCTATGGGCCTTGTGAACCTTTCCTCTATCCATGCTTGGCTACTGATAGGTCAATTATTGTATGGACCTGGTGCTGGTATCCTAAGTTGTTGTGACTTCATAATAGTAATGTCTGTATCTTGCCCAGATGGGATTTTGCAACTCTCCCCTTTATCTTTTGGCTTTTACTTTGGGGATGTTTCCTGAGCCTTGGGGTGATATATATATCTTATCTGAGGCTAAGCTTTCTATCTTGTACTTATTCTCAAGATTTTCTGCAGCAATGAGTCTCTGCATTTATCACCATTCACTGAAAAGAGAAGCTTATCAGATTAAGGCTGAGAGTATCATTTTCCATGGATATAAATACTAATATTTAATATATTAATATTTAATAGTAATACTAAACATTTAAAGAAGTTTAATGCTATGTCCATTTAACCAAATAATGTGTTTTTGACCAGACATCACTTCTTCCCTGGAGTTGGCTTAGAATGCAATCATAGAGTGATTAGTTACTCTCATAACAGTAGTGCCATTATTGCACAAGCAGATTTCTCTTGCAGTTACTACGGTTCACATCTAGGTAAGACCATTAATGGCTTTTCTCCCTCATCAATCTGTCCAGCATCTTCTGGGACGAGGAAAGCTAGCCAGAGGAAGGAAGCTTCCTGCTCAGTTCCAGCTTGTCTAATACATAGATAGTAATTTCAATGACAGTTTGGAATGTGAATTAGGATCTGTTAGGCATGCTTAAGCTACTATGTTTAATATAAAACCTATTAACATAAATAGGTGTCATTGACAAGTGACTTTTTTTCCCTTTTTGCAAAGTGGAACTGAAAATAAACATAGTTTGAATATATTGAATGATTTGACATGATCGTTTCATGAAGCAGAAATCACAATTGAGCTTCTAAGTCATCACAGGTATTGCATCAATAACATGATAGGCTACTGACTTAGTCATTCAGTTCCTTTTTGTGGATGAAGTACCCATTCCTTACATTAAAATTAGCCACTGGCTATAATAACTGTGTTCAGTGGTGTGCTCTGATGTAAGTAGAACTTAACAGATTCATGTAACAGACTCCAGGCAATCAGAATGGGAACAAATAAAGTGTGCCATTTCTTTTTATTATACATCTGTTCTTTCATCTCTGCATTCTTTAAAAATAAACCGCTCTTTCAATAAAACTGCCTTATGATGAAGCTTACTATGTTTTCATAATATTATGATGCAAATATTTCTTTACAGCCAGATTGGAGTAAGCAGAGGCAAAATCCACAGCTGAGTTTTCTTTTGCATTCTCTCTACTTTTGAACTTTTCAAATGCAGGTGGGAGTTGCTCGGGATCTATACAACTCCAAGCAGCACTTGGGAACTCATGTTTTGTCACCTTTAAAATAGCTTTTGTTATTATTTTTAGTGCCTGCGAGGTACTAAAGTATAGATCATTACTGCCTGCTAGAACTCATTTGTTTGGGTTTGATTCCTACATCTCCATGATATGATTATTTTAAAACTTCATTTCATAAATAAATCAAAGAGGCCATGTTTTTACCAACCTTATAATTAATTATACATGTGTACACACACAGTTCTGTGGGTATATTTGTAAATATTAAAGTTATTCATTTTAAATAAGTTTAATAATCTAGTACTACATTCCATATCTTTCATACTAGTTCCTTATTTGTTTTAGGATGGTATAGAAACAGAAGCTGATATGGACAGTAGATGCTGAGTGGCCTCTTTCTTCTGGCTAGTATTTTCCTGTGGTATATTTCTGCATGTCAGAGAATTTTAATCAAATGGTGCATCTATAGGGCGATAATATTATTCTCCAACTGCTTTTTAAAATAACATTGTGCTGGGTGTGGAGGCAGCAGGTTAAAAACAACTAACTTTGTGAGCAAGTAAAAAGACTGAGAGGGGTAAGGCAATCCTGTGGAAGGCAAGGGTAGCAAAAAAATTGCATTATAAAGAGTGGGGTTAATATGGTATTCTCGGTTAAAATGGAAGTTGTAATTCTTAATAGGTAGATAATGGGCAATGAAAAACCCTTAATTTAATTAATATTGAAGCTTTTCTTCTATATCTGATATTGGTGTGCTATTAATGAACATGAAAATAATGAAATACTTAATGATAGGTATGGCGATATACAAACATACATACAGGCTGATTTCTTCAATGGAATAAGAAAATAGAAATTGTAATTGCTTTGATCTTTTGCAAATCTTGATTGGGCCAGTCTTAGGGTACTTAATTTTGATGATAACATTTTATCATTAACATTTTAAATGTTTCTGAAGTTTTAATTACACCAATATGAAGATCCTTAATTAAACTCACAAGAAAAAATAATTATTTGCATCAGTTTTAATGTCCAGCACTATTTAATTGTTGGCATGTGAATCAATAGAACAAGATGCCTGATTATCTAAAGGTGATCATTAATTACTTAGTATTGACAATTATGCTCAATCCTGGTTTGAGGAGCATATATTATAGAATTTATGTAGAGGCTTTGAATAGAGCTTAGAATGTTGTTCAATCTGTGGCTTCTGTGTACATAGTGGTGATTCTACTGAAAGGCACAGGATGCTTTGATTATCCTTCAAATGACAAGAACGAATGTGTGGTATTCATCAAAGTCATGTTGAGAAGCCAGACCCTATACAATTTATCTATTCTTTCTGAAATTTTAGCTGTCCTCAGCTCTACTGGCCTCCCTCTAGTCAGTTTCAACTTTTGGACCGGTTGTTCCTGTTAAGTGTCCACACATCAACATGTACTTCAAATATGAAAACATGCATTAATATGACATTGATGTCACTTTTTAAATTCTCTCCTGCTGGCTCAACTGTCAAGACAAAGCAGGGCAACAAAACCTTGGGATGTGAGAACGGTGTCTATAGCATCCTCATTGTTCTTTTGTGCAGAACATGAGAGACTGGAATCTACTCAATCATAAATGGAGTGTGATGGAGGGACCTTCATCACACCCCTCCCCTCAAGACTCAGGGCGTTACGGGGAAGAGGAGGCAGAAATATTATTATAAGAGTAAGAGGAGATGGATTACAGACACAACAGGATTGATGTGCATATGAATTTATAGAGAATGTGGCAGCACGCACCTGCTATTTCTATCAGAAGGCCTAATAATACCAGATGTTGAAAACTGTTGTTGTAGACTGGAGTACAGGTCAATGCTACAGCACATGCTTACTGTCTGAGAACATCTAGTTTGATTCTCAGTCATGAAAAAGATATTGCTGATATAATTATACAAATTTCCAGATATGGTCTTCTACATGGAAAGAAAACCCCAATTGGAAGTTTATCTTAAAATATATAGGTTGGGTTTAAAGTCAGTAATTAACTAAAAATAATTAAAGGTATACATTTGGGTGGGTTTATAAGAAGTAAGAACATGTGTTTTCTTAAATATTCCAGTTTTCTCAATTTAATGGTATTAAAAATATTTAGGGGAACTAGCTTCTAAATATAAACTTTCATCTTCAGATGATAAAATCATTTTACTTAAGTCAACAAAGTATCACAAGCAACAGTATGGTCTCACCTTTGTTTTCAAATAAGTTAATTTGGTTCCAAACTCTATACATGAAGTGAATACTTTAATCCAAAATAAAGATTTTTCTCATCAAATAAGTGTATGCTTTCCTTGACTTCCTCCTTATAGTTAATGTAAAACACACAAAGCTTGGTTTTTAACTTGACCGTAGGAGGGACACATGCTCCACTACCTAGAAGACAGAAGGGAGAATAGAAAGAATTTGGCTTTTGAGTTAGAAGAACTCATCTTCCTAGTTGTATTTCCTCCTCTCAATGACTCAGTAGTAAACATCATACCACATGGTAAATTACATTAACTCTCAAGTCAAACCCTTTGGTTCACATCCTGGTTCTCTTACTATATTGAGATTTGGCACCCCTCTCTCTGTGTGCTTCTGATTTCTCATTCATAAAATGAAGACTATAGTGTCTGTCTCATAGGATCATTATTAGGGTTAATATGACAATGTTGCACAGCATGACACAGGCGTTGGCTGTTTAGTAAGCAATAAACGTAATTATTTGTTTAATTGATTAGAAAATTCCAGAGAGTTTGAGGGACTTTAGAAGGTTGAAATGGATAAAGTAGTTCTAAGTCTCAGTTTAGAAAGTGATGTTCTTATTCTAAGTCATATGATATTTCCATTAAAGATGTTTTAATTCCAGAAATCCCCAGATGAACCCCATGTAACAGTAAAATGATCACTGAACATCACATGTTGGTTGACTTTATTCTGGTTGTGTGTACAGATGAAGCATAAATAATCAAGAAGAAGCTTGTGGCCCTAGACTAGTCTATTGTTTTGAACCAGATGAAAGATCAGGTAATGTGTATTAAATGAATCAATAAACCAAAGGATTTGTCTTGCATTTGATTTTTGTGGTAATATTTTCAGTGATGTGTGTTACACTTTTCTGCAAAAGTAGAGGCAATTCAAAAATGTATATGATTATCTTGATGTAACATGAAAGAATGGAAGACAGTATACTTTGGACCACTGCAATAATTTTTCTATACACTCACTGACATTGTTTCATTTTGCCACTTAGCTATTTGTGGAGAGTTGTTATTGTATAAAGTAGATGAAGAAAAGTAAATTCCTTCATTTTAAATTAAAGTCCTTTTATCATTTTAGAGGAATGGCTTTCCAGAATTTATTATTGTTTTAGAAATATTCTGGGCTGGCAAGATAACTCAGTGGGTAAAATTATTGCTCTGCAACCTTGATGACCTGCCTCAATCCCTGGAACCTGTGTGAAGGTAGAAAGAGAGAAGTGATTGCAAAAAGTTGACCTCTGACCTCCACACATGCACTGTGGCATGTAGTACACAAATACCACATGCTAATAATTAGTAATAAGATTGGTAATATAAATATTTAAAAATCTATTAAGAAAAAACACAAACTTATTCTTAGTTGATATTACACTGAATCTAAAACTGAAAGGAGTGAATGAAAACAAAGAATAATGATGCATATGTAAAAATCTTCCATGATGAAATCTACTACTTGATATGCCAACATTAAAAATTAAATTAAAAATCTGAAAATATATCAAAAGTATATTAGTCTTAACTTTGCTAACTTGTTCTAAAATTTAAATCCTTTCTGGCTCTTGTAGATTGAATTTATCCCTCAAAATTCATCTTTTGGAAATTTAATTCCTGAAGTGTCAGTGTTTGGAGAAAGCATCGAGTGAAGGTCCACTTTTTTCAGGAGAACTTATGAACTCATGTTGTTACTGCAGGAATGGGTCAATTAATGTGTGTGTGTGTGTGTGTGTGTGTGTGTGTGTGTGTGTGAATTAATGTGTGTGTGTGTATGTGTGTGTGTGTGCATGTGTGTGTGCATGTGCATCTGTATGTGTGTGTTTATTATGAAAGTGAGTTCTCATGCTTGCTCACTCCTGCCTTCTTGCTTTCTACTATGGGGCAGTGTAGTATGAAGTCCCTTGCCAGATGTACCATATGCTTGGATTTCCAAGCCTCCATACTTACAAGAAATAAACTTAATTTCCCAGTCTGTGATAATTGTGTTATGAAAGTGAAAAATCAATTGAAAGAACCATAATCTAATTAGTATGTTTAATAGTGTAGGGTTCTTTTTTTTCGAGTGCTGGGATTAAAGGCATGCGCCACCACCGCCCGGCCAGTGTAGGGTTCTTTTAACCAACATTAAGGATTTGGTTTTTTTCACTAATGAATACGGAGTGATGATATTTAGAAAAACAAAGATCAGAAATCCAAGGAAAGTGAGAGAGAGAAAAGACTGAAGAATGGAGAAGATTTGAGAACTATGACCATCCCCTAGGAACCATGAAAGGTCCTTTTGGGGACCTGGGATATAGGGCTCAGATGCAATCAAGTACTGATGTTGAGAGCTGAGCAACTTAATTCCTGGAATGCATCCAAAAGGATGGGACTCAGCAGCAGGTAGAGGTGGTGAGGCTGCAAGAGATCCCAGACTAGACTACAGTCCCTTTATAATTTTCTTTTATTATATTTTAAAAATTTAAAATGTAATTACATCATTTCCCTGCTTTTCTGCCCTCCCTCTAATCCCTCCTCTGTTCCCCTCCCTCTAAAATTTGAACTGGATATAAAGTTATAGGGCATGAGTCATGGTCAGTCTGGGGACTTTTGTTTGGAAGAGTGGGTGGTTGGAAACTTTGTACAGACATGTGGTACAAGAGGAGAAAGAATGGTTAAAGTGGAGAGAGAACATTAATTGGGGGCATAAAATAGCCATGTCACATTTATTTGTTCAGTCACTGTAATGAGTCTTGCTGAACTTAGAATCTTAATTTCAATCAGAAATAAATGTCTGCCTTACTGAGGGAAAACGTGATGTAACTTCAAGGAACTAAGTAGAAGACTTAAACAAGGGACATCTACACAATCTAATTCTTTAAAAAATCTGAAAATGATTACTCTGTTTAGCCTTCAAGTGAGTATCCATTTGATATGCTTTGTGTAGACTAATAATCAATGAAAAAGCCTCATAAAAACTATGAATGTTTTTATATGTGTTGACAACTTTGGTTGACAGTATGCAGATTTCTGTATCCTGTTCACCTTTGTATCAGAGGAACAGCTGTATGGTACATGGGAAGAGGCATTGTTCAATGGAAACGTAAACCTTCTCTTTACATTTATCCTTGACTGAATCTTAACCTATTTACTGAAATCAATAGTAAATAACACATAATCTAGCAACTTAAAGTTGGGTATCACCATGTAAATTTGGTAGTAAAATTTGGTCTTTTTTATTAGTCACTTAATGCTTTCATCAATTAAATTTTTTTCACAACATTGCCAAAGAGGTAAAACTATCACTTATCTGCCGCATATATTTTATGCACTAATATCTACTTTCTGTAGACCTAAATTTAAATTATTTTCATTAACTCAAGTACATTTAGCAATACAGTAAATCATATTTTTTTGATGGCTGGAGTAGAAAGAAAAGAAATTTGTATTTTATACCATTAATCCACTTTAATGGTTATATAATTTCGGTGGGCTTTTCATTGTTAGTAAAGCCAGACTTTCTGTGTAACTCATTTAAAATATTTGTATAGCTTAGAGTTGAAAGCTTCTTAAATTTGTTTTTGTATTTTAAGCTTTCTATAAAAATGTATGTGCTACTAATTTTGAAGGAAGAACAAAGCCCCTGAGTTTTATTGTAGACGTTAATGACATTGTTAAAATGATGACAGATTGCTTTAATGGTGGATATGTAGTTAATTGGAGGAAGTCTAACAAAATGTGCCATTTCATATTACTTTAAAAAGTCAGTCAAGAGCCATCATCCACTTACAGTCGTGTCTTAACCCAAATCATAAAACATGTATAGTATTAAAACTGATGGAAATAGCAAGACACATGTATTCATGCACTGTACATTCATACAGACAACCCATTAAATACTATTTGTTAACCTTTAATTCAGATGTCTGCAATGAGATAAAATAATGTAAAACACAAGTCATTGGAGGGTCGTAAAACTGTTTCTGCAACCACAGTTTTTTTATTAGCCTGCTATTTGATGCTGGGGAGAGTTGCACCCTGAAGCACGTCTTATGTAGAAGTTTACAGTCAATATATTATGATACAAATTTAACCTATTAACTACATGGCAATTGTTATGTTTATTGCTAGGGCCCATGAAAATATAGACATTGTTGACAAATGTCACCGTAGCTTACTCTATATCATGGACTTGCCCTTGCAATTCAAAGGATCAGCAGGGCTCTTAGCTCCACCCTGAAACTTACATTACCATAAAACCCAGTGATTCAGCTACCCAGAGGAATTTAAATTTAATGTTTATGTCACCTAGATTATGTTAAATTGTGTATAAGTACAAGTAATTATGTTTTGCATGGATAAATGGGAAGAAGGTCCTACTAAAATGGGTTCATTTACCTGCATTCTCTATTTTTGTACATAATGAACAAAGATTACTGTGTACTAAAATATTACATATTAGTTTTTTTATTTAATAGACACTAGTGATGATAAGCTCAGTTCTGATCTGCTCATGTTCACAAAAACAGCATTAATCTCCGTTCCCTTGGTGGATAAACCATCTGCATAATTTGCTTAACATTGACTGAAAGTACTTTCTCTTGTTCCTCCAAGTACAGGAGTTCACAGTGTGGATGGATGCATAAGTGGTCAGTGTTCAGGGATTCTCACTGCCTCCAACACAGCAAAGAAATGGCACCCACTCCCAAACTCGGAGGAAAGCTAAAAATGTAGTTAATTTTTTCTCTGTTTGACTTCTCTCTTCCCTAAAAGTTGATGAACATCCTGGGAAATGTGGTTTTTAATTAAGAATAAGTAGGAAGTAGGTGAGATAGCTTACCTGTTCAGAGCACTTACTACTTTTTCTGAGGACCATGGTTCAGATCTCAGCATCCCCATTAGGCAGCTCACAATTGCTTGTAACCCCAGTTCCAGGACCTCCAATCCTCTCTTTCGGCCTCCACAGATAAGTGCACACACATGGTCCATATAAACTCATGCAACTTCAAATATAAAAACATTTTTTTAAAAAGAGTAAGTTACTATAGCTAGGAGACTACAAAACATGAAGACTGCAAACAAACTTTTCTTTGCACCAAAAGAGAATATATTTTATGTAGCTTCTAAATTTATTTTGGTAAGGGGCAGAGAACCTTAGGTGAATTTCCAACTTTCCATTCATATGAATATGCACACCCAGACATCATGCTTGCATTCACACACACACACACACACACACACACACACACACACACACACACTTGTTAAGATGTAAGCTTGTGCATCCTCAACAGTCATATATATGTGTGTGTGTGTGTGTGTGTGTGTGTGTGTGTGTATGCCTTTGACTCTTTAGTTACATTTCTTCAGATCTACAGGCCCATTATATTTCCTTAAGAAATGCACATGTATTATCACATCTTTTGCTGTTTGATGGCCTTAAAAACAAGGACACTTATACCCTAAACTTTATGATGACCACATACATAAGAATGTATATTTCTATATCTGTCTACTTCGTGTAACATGTACAGTCTCCAAATAAGCTTATTATGGTAATTCTGTAGCTCATTTTCCATTTTCTCAAAGTTTTGCCTCTTAACATGGAGATTTTTTAAGTTTTTAGGTCATGTTTGGAACATAGAAATGTCTGGGGACTTATTCTCAAATAAGTCAAATAAGTCATAGAATGTTGAAACTGTTAATCAAATGTAAGGATTTACACTGAAACCCATTATTAACCCTCCCAGGGTTCCTTATCATTTATAATTACTTCTCTAAGACCGTTCACAGTATTTATGCTGGTAAACAGTCATTTCTTCCAATTAAACTGGCTGTCTACTGATGCCTGCACTATGTTCTTAGGATAATGGTCAAGTTGCTGTGTCTTTAATTACAAACCACTTTAATTTGGGCTGACTTCTTTATTGGAAAAGGGAAAATACTCCCCAAAGTGAAGGGAAAAATAACGTTGCTTCTCCTTCAGCAAAATATATTTCCTGCCTCTACACTTCATTCTAATAACTGGATGCCTGAAAACCTGGAGTAGGCTCAATGACTTGCCGGCTGAAGCCAGTTTATTCCAGCCATCTTCATCGCATGCTGACAGAATCTCCTACTGAACTACTATATAAATATCTGGACACAATAGGAAAAAAATAAAATAGTGTGTGTCAGGTTTTTGTTACAGTATAGCAAGTTATCACAATGTTTACAACTTCATCCACACCTTCCTTACCTCAGTTTTCAAGTCAGGAGTTTCCCATGCTGTGAGGAGTCAGTCAGTACGTAGAGCCTAGAGCGCAGGTCACCTTTCAAGCTTGCCTGAATTTAGGTAGAATTCTGGTCTTTGTAGATGTAGGGCTGAGCCTCTTCTCTTACTAGCTGTAGGTCAGAAGCACTCAGTTCTGGAGGTCACCTTAGTCCCTCCTAGATGATCTTCCTGCCGTTATTTAAAGACTTGAGCCCGATGACATGAGACCAGATTGATCTCCCTTCTGATCCTTTGATCTGAACCTTTCATCATATCCACAGAAGCTCTTCACTGTTGCCAAATAAAGGAATTGAATCACTGGGCCAACACAATGGGTGGAGGCCACAGGGTATTGCAAAAATTCTGCCTATGACAAATTTGTACTTCAGGTATTTGGGGAACTGAAAATTCAGAGAAGTTTAAAACCAATAGAACTGCCAGATGTTTTCTTAATAATCATACAGAAATTATATCCTATGGTCTGGGCTGTTTTTATTTTACTTTTCATGACACATGTGACACATGGCAGACTGGTTTCAGGGATTTTTTTTATTTTTTAGTGTAAAATGCTCATGGGCTTCTGTTCCTAACAACTGCTGCATCTGAATTGCCATTGCTAGGAAGCTATCATTTATAAATAAGAGCCATGGAACCAGGCATAATAACACAAGCCTGCTATGCTAGTTTTTGGGATGTGGAGGCTGGTGAGTTTGGGGTGAGCCTATGCTACATAGAACCATCTGGAAAATGTTGAGTGAATGAATGAATGACTAAAGCATACCAAACATCTACTGTGTTAGCACATAAACACTTTTTAATTCTTAAAAACCCTACAAATTTAACCAGGCATGGTGGCTTATACCTGCCATCTCAACACAGGGGAGGCAGAGGTAGAATGATTGCTGTGAGCTGGGCACCTACCTGGACTACATAGTAAGACCCTGCCTTAAAAGACAACACAAATAAAAGCCTGTACACAGAAAGTGTTGTCATTACTGTTTTCTAAACAAACAAACTAAAGATGAAATAGTGCCCATTTTCTGGGTGTCGCAGTGATTGCTGGGATAGGTGAATAAATGTGCATTGAGTATTTCTAATCCTAAAGCCCATGGCCTTCATTGACTCATCCATTCACACAGAAAAATTACATGGATTAGCCCAAGTTGGCTTGGATCATCACGAAAGCTCCCAGAGCCTCAAATGATCAGTGTATACTCAACCTCCACTCTCTACAATTTCTCCTACAAATGTGGACATTGATGTTAAAAGGATTTAAATCTATAACCAAAAAAAAAAGCCTGCAATTGAATAAATGTATCTCACTGCCCATTGACAGTGCATTGAAGTGAAAATAGATTTCTCCACTCCCAGAGACCCGTTGGAAGACGGATAGGAAAAGAGTTTACACAGCTGCTTGCTTTTTTACAGCTTAGTATGATTTTCTTCATTGCTCCATGAGGACCAAGTAAGCTTTAAGTACTCAATATTTCCTAGAGTCCACTGCTTTGTTAGTGAACAATGAAGCTAAAGGATGTAATCTTTGTAAAGAAAGCCAAGTTTACTAGGACATGAGAACTGCAGCCTCAAAACTATTCTCCTCTCCCTTTTCCTATTAATCTCATAAGAACTGTATTTCGATTCCTTAGGCACTGCTCATTAAGAGAGAAAAGCTGTCTTACAAGAGTCACTCTGTGCACTGATCACACGTCCCAGATGATTTTATAGTATACTAGGCTCAGAATTATTGAATACTTATTGCATGTTGCTGCATAGACAATTCATGAGTAGTGTGGAGTCATGACAAAAACTTTCCAAGTCTTTTGTGACTACTCATTCACTGTAGATCATCAAAACAGGCTTTGGCCAACAATCTCTAAGGAGCTGTGACTATTTGAAGTTGTATATGCATCACTATCTGGGATTTTAATGGTTACTGGTAGCATGTTTATATGCAAAGACTCTTTTCGGGTATGCATTTAATTGCTAAGCACTATTGAAAGTACATGGCAGGTGCTATCTTTCTATGAGTCTCTCCCTTTTGGATTCTTTCCTTAATTATCTATTTCTGGTCAACTTTTTCTAGTAAAAATGGTTGTTAAAATAGTTAAGCTTTTTAGAGCTGGTTATGCATAAGGCAGATAAACAGTAATTTGCTAAAACTCTAATTTATCAAGACTCAGGGCAGCATGACCCCACAGGACAAGCCACTTGTTCAGACTGTGTAGGTTCTTCAACATAACTATAGCCTAGAGATAAAATGTTGTCTCTGGTTTGTGGAGTCAGACCATGCAAATTTACTCATGGTTAAGATCCCTTAAGGGTCATGCAATACTTAGGGCATGCAATCAGAACATAGTATAAGGAAAAGTAGAAACTGATTTTCTGGCACTGTGACTCTTCATGATGACTCTTAGCTCACCCTGTAGCATGATGGAAAGATGTGTCAGTGTTCACAGCAGCCTCCTTGTGGTTACCTCTCTTACTTATCACAACACCGTGAGCAGGATGTGATTTTCCTCATGTTGGCAAGGATGAACATGAGCTTGTTTTCACAAGTCCAGAAGGTTCTCCAGGGCAAAGCATGATTCCTGACACAACATAGGTTTAAAAGAAATCTGTTGAATTCAACTTTCTGTATGTTGAAGCAGCAACAACCATCTTTGTATTCCAAAAGAATCAACATCTGTTATCCCTTCGAGACTGTGATTGTGAGCCTTGGGCTTGCTTTCTACTCCCATTTACCATTACCTCAAGAGGAATTAGTCATGCGTGGTCACTAAGTACATTTGTCACATTGATCTACATAGAAAAGAAGTTTTGTTTTGTTTTTAGGCTTTGTTTTGGGCATAGGGATATTGAAACCAGAAATTCTGTCCTTTATTCTTCTGTTCAGAACTACACTAAATAATTCTTTTATAATATTGTTTAATATGCAAATTGTAAATATGTACATTGTGTATACATAAGTAAAGTAAGTTTAAAAAAATAAGCATAAAAATGAGGAAATTTGTTGAATGATTGAACTGGCAAATACCTGTCTCCACCATCTCCTGGTGCTGCTGTCCGGACCTCCTTTTGCTCTGTGTGACTTACAAAGTGAACACATGCTGGGCGGCAGTGGCGCACGCCTCTAATCCCAGCATTCCAGAGGCAGAGCCAGGTGGATCTCTGTAAGTTCGAGGTCAGCCTGGTCTACAGAGCGAGATCCAGGACAGAGTCAAAATAGCACCAAAACTACACAGAGAAACTCTGTCTTGAACCCGCCCCCCCAAAAAAAATCAATCAATCAATCAATCAATCAAGTGAACACACTATTATCCTGCAGGTCTCATTATCCCTTTTTATAATGAGCTGTAAATCTCAGCTATCCTCTATGTTATATCACTTAACCCTTTGATCCCCAAACGCATCTGGCAATGATGCAGGGGGCAGTGTCGCTTTCCTGTCATGGAGAGCTCTCACAGATTCCTCTCTTCCCTATTCTGAGGGTCATTGCTATAGTTCAAATCCATGCTTTTGTTTTGGGGAACTACATTATTAACTTCTTATAATGACCATGGTTCTAGTTTTGAAATCCCCCCCCCACTCCATCGTCTACATTATATTGTTTTGTTCTGAAACAAAATTCTAACTTTTTTATTTATGAATTTAAAACCATTCAGCAATTTTTCTCTAACTTAAGCCATTAAGACTCATACCTTGGATAGGGGAAACAACAGCAGAGTACTCCACAATGAAGGCCCTGGTTATAAACACTCAGTGTTCCTTCCACCCTCTAGCATTTCCCAGAAGCTTTCATTACCAGCCCTTCTTGCCTTGGCTGTGCTATGTATGCTATGTAACCCCTCTGACTTGACTACAACTGTGACTACTTGAACGTAAAAGCAATTCAAGTGCTAAAACATGGTGTAGATACTTCTCATCCCATCAGGAAAATAACTTCACTTCTTTTACTAGTGATTGTCTCTCTAAAAATTTTGTTGTGTATATTTATTTGTTTGGTGTGTATGTACACACATGTGAGGAGGGGCCATGTGCATGCCATGTTGCATGTGTGGACATCTGAGGACAACTTAAAAGAGCCAGGTCTGTCTTTCTACTCTATGGGTCTCATGGACTGAATGCAGGTCCTGAGGCCTGGTGCAAGCACCGTTACCTGCCGAGCCACCTCACCAGCGACCGTCTCACCTTCTCTCGCTCTTCCGTCCCGCCGGCCTGACTTTCATCACTTTATCCCACCAGCACTCTTCTTTTGACCTCCCTGTTGCTCTCTCCAGGGTTGAGGATCCATCTTCCCTGCGTCCTCGTCAGAGCTGACAGCTGTTCACATCCATTTCCTCCTTGACACATTCCCTTCTTTCAGCTTAGAGACGTCATCCCTTGTTTTCTTTCTACTTGTCTAGTGTTTTTCTTTTTCTTTTTCCTTTTTCTTTTTTAGATTTCATCACAATCTCGTCATCTTCTACCTGAGGACTAAATGATAGAAGTTCTCAGAACAGTCATAAACTCTGCTCTCACGTGACATGTATATTAGAAAAAAAAGAAGAGAACTTTGCATATTTTTTGCATGCTTGCTATTCATCAGGCATAGTAAGAGAAATAAAATACAAGTTTGAAAAGTAGATTTTGAGAAAAACAATGACATCATGAAGTCTGCAGGCAAATGGATGGAACTAGAAAGTATCATCCTGTAACCCAGACTCAGAAGGACAAACATGGTATGTACTCACTCATAAGTGGATACTAGATAAACAGCAAAGGATAACCAGACTGCATCCCACAGCTCCAGGGAGGCTAGCTAGTAAGGAAGACTCTAGGAAGGACACATGGATCGCCCAGTGATAAAGAAATGGATGAGATCTACATGAGCAAGCCAGGGGTGGGGGTGGGGGTAATGGAGGGCATGGGACAGGGGATGAGAGCTTAGAGGAGTAGGAAGTTCGAGCTGAAATGGAAACAGAGTGGGAGAGCAAGAAAAGAGATAACATGATAAATGAAGACACCATGGGAATAGGGAGAAGCAGAGTGCTAGGGAGGTTCCCTGGAATCCACAAGGATGACTCCACTTTAGACTACTAGCAATGGTCGAAAGGGTGCATGAGCTGGCCTACTCTGGTGATTAGATGGCTGAATATCCTACCTATAATCATAGAACCCTCATCCAGTGACTGAAGAAAGCAGATGCAGAAATCCATGGCTGGGTCCCAGGCAGAGCCACAGGAGTCCAATCGGTGAGAGAGAGGAGGGATTGGAATAATTGGAAAAAGTATAGAGACAACTAGCCAAACTAGTGGAAACACATGAACTGTGAACCAATAGTTGAAGATCCCACATGGTACTGGACTAGACCCTCTGGATAAGTGAGACAGTTGTTTAGCTTGAACTGTTTAGGGACTCCCAGGCAGTGAGATCGGGACCTGTTCCTAGTACATGAGCCAGCTTTGGAACCTAGGGCCTGTGCTGAGACACATTGCGTAGCCTTGGTGCATGGAGGAGGGGCTTGGACCTGCCTCAACTGAATGTAACAGGCTCTGCTGACTCTGCATGGGAGACCTTGCCTTGGAGGAGGTGGGAAAGGGGATGGGTTGGGGAGGGAATGCTGGGGGGCAGGAGGAGGGAGGACAGGAGAATCTGTGGTTGGTATGTAAAATGAATAGAAAATCTCTTAATAAAAAAAAGAAAGAAAAAGAAAAGTAGATCTTGATGTCTAGCAGGTGAGCTGACAAACTTTTTGAGGCCATGTTCACCCCTTCCAGGCATACATTATCTTCCTATCATTACACAAGGTCGTCTGAGACCAGGAATCAAGACAAGGCCTCTTTGTAACTTTTTCTAAGCATGGTCAAAAATAAGATTGCTGGCTAGAATAGCAAACATTCCCACGTCCTAGACCTTACAGAAGATTAAGACCCGCTGGGGTTCCCCATCACAGGGCTGTCTGTCCCTCATTTGTGATGTCACCCCTTCTTGTCTGAATCTCTTAAGTCTTTGAATCAAAGCTGGCCCTGTAGTAGATCATTCATCCTCCTTACCGGGGAGTCCACAGGTGCCCGTGCTGCATGGTCTGTTCCACTGTAATGAGTAATAAACCAAATTTTCTCAGCTACAAGTGTTACGATTGTCATTGGATAGAAAACATGGTCATGATAAGCACTTTGAACCTATTACTTTATCTCTTATAACAATCCCTATACATGGAATCATTATTTTTTTTTAGTGTATATGAAAACACACTGAGATGTTAAAGTATTTTAACCAAGATTATTCATTTGGTAAAGGATTTTGATGTAAGCACTTGACATTAGAATGAATGAGAGTTTCTAAGACATACAGTCAACGTTTATTATTTGAATAGATTTAATGAAGGCAGTCCTGCTCTAACAGACTACTCCTAACTTCAGATATAGGCGATTCCTTGGTCTTTTATGCTTTGATGTAGTTTATTTAAGCCAATGTACCTAGAATTTGTACTTTTAATATGTAATCACTATGAAACTTATAATACAACAATTTTTACTTCAAACAAGTATTGAGACCTATTGTGTATCTTACACTATCTCTCAGTTTAGACCAACCACATTTCAAGACTTTAAATGATACACACTGTTAAACAGCATAACTTGGAACATGAAAATATTTTTGGCTCTAAGGAATATTTAGTTGTTCCTTTTTAATCCTAGCAAAAAAATTTCACCCATCTAAGATAAACTAGTCCTATAATGACAACAAATAGTCTCTGACTTTCCAATATACCAGATGGCAGGACTAAACCTTCTTTCTACATTTAAAATATTAGCCTTCTTAATAGCAGCTTATCTGGACTGTGACAGATTCAGTTATCACAATATAATCCACATATATTCACAATATATTGACTTGGCTTACAGGACTATATCTGCTGTCAAGTTTCAGTATCATTGTCTGACTGTAACTACAATTTCATGAGGGAAAGTTTTGGCTTATCAGAACCTTCATATTTTCCATGAGTAGGATAATGTAATTGCAGAATGCATAGAATGCAACTGAAATGTTCATTATTTTCTTCAGGGAGCATTCACTCAGCATCATCTTATCCTAAAAACAGGAAAAGACAAATTACATTCTGGACTCCCAGGTGAACTTATTGTTCATGGAAAAACATGAGTGTGCTGAGCTCACAAAAATTAAAAGACTATTGATACCTGTTGCTTCCAATTAGAAAGTTTAGTAAGACCAATAAAGTCATCTTTAAAGAAAACCATAATGAGAGGGCTATAAAATCAAAATGTAACTCTATTACTCCAATGAATGTACATTTTGTTGGAGATGATGAGTCTATCTCAGATGAATTTGAGTAGAGTAGGAGATAATTTGGCTTATAGAACACACAATATCTTCTTAGTGGACAGAAGCCATCACGTCTCAGGCAGACCTTGTCACCTATCACTATCTTCTGAAGATGTTACAGTCTTTAATCTATAAACCGGTAGTCTCAGAAATAAATCAGAGAACTGTGGGCCTATTTGTGCATGCTAGTATCACTAACATGTTTTTGTTTTTGAGATAAGAGTCCTGTGCACCCAGGGGTAGCAGTGAACTCAGGATAGCCCAAGATGGCCTTGACAAAAGCAAGACAGGAGATGAAAATCTAAAAAAATTACTGATTTAAAAGGTGGAGAAAGGGAAACTTTCATACATGATTATGGCAAATCAATATATTCAAATTTCATCTGCCATGAAAAACAGCATAAAGATTCTTTATAAAATGCAACCATCATATTTATTCACCAGTCCCAAAACAGGTGCATAGGCAAGGAAAATTAAATCATTATGTCAAAGCAATACCTGCACTTTCAAGTTTTCTACAACATTCTACACAATAGCCAGTTATGTAACCAGACAGAGTGGCCTCATCCATTGATGAGATATATGATGATGATCTAAAGAAAATGAATTTATGTATCCATGGAATATCACTCAGGCACAAGAGAATAAAATTCTCTTATTTGCCCTTGCATCCTCTCCACACCCTCTTGTCAATACAAGTTACACTTGGATTTGACTGGATAATGTGGTGGTTTGGATGTAATTGGCTCCATAAGCTCATAGAGAGTGACACTATTAGGAGGTGTGAGTTTGTTTGGGTAGGTGAGGCCTTGTTGGGGGAAGTGTGCCACTGTGGGGGTGGGCTTTGGGGGTCTCAAATACACCCAGGCCATGCTCAGTGTTTCAGACCACTTCCTGTTGCCTGTGGGTCAAAATGTAGGAACTCCCAGGTCCTTCTCTAGCACCATGTCTGCCTGCACGCTGCTTTGCTTCCTGCCATACCGATAGCAGACTAAACCTTTGAACTGTAAGCAAGCCACCCCAACTAAATATTTTCCTTTATAAGAGTTCCAGTGGTCATGGTGTCTCTTCACAGCAATAGAAACCTTAGCTAAGACAGTCTCATTGGTGAAGTCATGAATAGAAGTCCTGATCCTCTGTTTGATGATGCTAAGTTTCAGGAGAGGTCATTATGTAGTGAAAGAAACCAGACTCATGTTCTCATCATGTTGTGGACATGAAAATATCTATTTCATAAAAAATGAATAGAACAATAGTGACTATAGATGAAGAATGGACTGAGAAGTAGCTAACAGAAACCACCAAACACAACCAGAAATGGAGTTAATTTTGGTTTTTGACAGAACAGCAAGGTAACTGCTGTGAATACAGTCTACAGTGTATAACATAACCAGGAAAAAAGTGTGAAAGTTCACAGCACAAAGACATGATTAACACTTCAAGAGATGTGTACGCTTATTACCCTGACCTGATCAAAGCATTGCACCACAATTCATAGACATGAGCACAAGTCTCAGTTAAAAATGAAGATGACAGTTGTAAAGCCTATGATGAGTTATGGCTCATGAGGCAGGAAAACATTGCACCACAGGAAAGTGACACATGATATAATTTTGGTGAATTAATAAAAATCACACTTGGAAATAAAAAGAAAGGGAGGAATTTTAGGTTATCTCTACTCTATACATAGCCACTCTTTGAGTGCCCCTGAATCCACTTAACTAAAACAAAACAAAACAAAACAAAACAAAACAGAAAAACAACCCAAATTCATACACACAGAACATAAGTGTTTGAGCAACACACCTGTACATCTGTGCGAGTGCTCATGTGTGCATGTGTATACACACACACACACACACACACACACACACACACACACACACACCATCCCATCCTAGCCTCTTATTTTATCATTGTCTTAGTTTCCTTGAAGATGTATTTACATTTATTTAGCAATCCTTCCCTTTGGGAGAAAAACATCAGGTGACAGTTTGGTGGCTTCATATAAGCACTGATTTAAAAAAAATGCACATATACCATCTATTCCCTCTTCACTGTGGGACCTGGCACTGGGACAGGTGACTGAGAGTCACATGGCCACTATTTCCAGAAGATGGCTTTGTGATTCTTGAGAAAACATTAAGAGCCATGTTTTCATATCAGCACCTCTCCCAACTCCCCAACTTTGTGAATCAGTAGCTCCAGAAGCCATGGGGCATGTGTGTTTTCCTCTGGGTTTTCAGTGGATGGTCAGATATAAAAGAATGAAAATAGATCCATATCTAAATCAACTGCAAATGGATCCAATACCTGAATCTAAAACCCGAAACTCTGAAACTGCTAGAACAAAACACAGACAGTACCCTACTGGATATAACTGTGGGAAAGAATTTTCTGAATAGGACTCCATTCATTTCAGATTTAAGGATAACAATTGACACATGGGACCTCACAAAACCAAAAAGCTTCTGTCCATCAAAGGAAACAATCAACAGAAGGGAAAAAAAGTTCACAGTGTAGGGAAAAATTTCTGTTAAGCTATATTTCTGATAGAGGATTAATATGCAGAATATACAAAGAACTCAAAAAGAGAATGAAGCATCAGTCAAAAGAGAACAATAAAAAAAGGGTGTGTATTTGAACAGAGCCTTTGTTTTGTCTTTTTGATACTAATTAATTTAAATGGTAACAGTGACATTTCATAGTTTTGTTTGTATTTTCCTGATAATTACTAACAGTGATTTTCTTCTATATTTGTTGTTGATTTGTGTTTCTTTTTTTAAAGGACTATCTACTTAAATCTTCAATCTTTCTTTTAATTGGTTTATTTGTTTTTGAGCATTTGAGTTCCTTATATATTCTGATATTAACCCCTTGTTGGATGAACAGTTAACAAATATTTTCTCCATTCTTTAAAAAAAGTGTATTTTATGTAAGTCTTCGAGAATTTTATACATTGTGTTTGATCACATTCACCTTTTATCCCAATTCCTTTAGATTCATAGCCCATTCCATACTCAGCCAACTTTGTGTTCTTATTTTTTTTTTTAAATCAAGTCCAATTTGTACTGCCTATATACTCTCGGGTGTGGGATTATCCACTAGAAAATAGTTGGCTAGCAGTGGCTACACATAAAAACTGACTCCTCTCCCTCTCCCTGCAGATATCAGTGACCAAAAGCTCCTTAGGTGCATGGACCATTATGCCAACCTTCCTGTTTCATTCTGGGATTCTTTGTTCTTCAGATTGTCTCTCAACTCTTGTTATTTTCCTGATGTACGGAGAATTATTGGTTTAATAGAGTTGCATTTGTTTTTAACTGTATTCATTTTTTAAAAAATCAGTAAGATAAAATCCAATGTAAATCCTTTATTAGAAGTTTCTGGTCAATTGTCTTAATAGTTACTTAAAATATTGTTACTGTACATTTTTTCCTTTTATAAATTTCTTATGTTATAGGACTTAAATATATGTTATTTTTATTTCATTTACCTGCAAAGATATGCAATTCTATGTATTTCATCCCATACTGTTTTAAGGATTGTAATTTAGTGGATTGTTTTAATGCTGGGAAGAATTAGTAATTTGACATTGTCATTTGTCATAATTATCTTTTATGGAACTTTTGCTTCTAAATTTTATTGCATAATAATTAGATCTGTTTCTGAGTTTAAGAGCACCACCACTATTTTTATTGATGATATAGTAAATGTCTAATTTAGTATGGAAAGAAGCTGATCATTATAAAACTTGATATTTACCTTTCTCATTATAGAGAACATCATCAAATCATTTAATATATTTTAAAATATACACCATGTAAAATATTGTGTGTAAGACACTTAGATAGATGTTATTGAGATTATTCCAGAATTGGGAGAGGATTGCAGAATCAGCCAGAGCATTGCACAGTCAGACAAATATAGAGTCTTCTCTATCAGTTACAGGATAATGGATTTTTCTGCCATCAAATCAGAATAATGAATTCTATTACTTAATCAGTTAATTCCTATAGACTTTCTAATTATACAATAAGATTTTATAAATAGTTATTTTTTCTTCATTATCAAGATTTATATCACCCATTTGTACTTGCACTGGCTAGTGCTGACGACATGCTAATAATTAAAGGCAGCAATTAAAGATGTTTCTCCTTTGGATCTCAGCTTTCCTAAGAATAGCTCTAGTAATTCAATGTGAGTTAAAATAGATATCTTTATCCAATTAAGATGTATGATTTTATGCCTGTTTGTAGTGTTTGTGGGGATATGTAATTATTAATAAAATCATCCTTTTTGTTTGTGTTTTGTTTGCTTTATTCAGTGTACAAACATTCTGTTTTAAGTAGGTTAATCATAAGACTGGAAATTGGAGAGTCTGACTTTCCATCTAGAATTCAAGCTCTGGACGTGGGGGAAGCAAGTGTGTGCCATCAGGCTGGATTACTGTGGGAGCTACTCCAGAAGCCTTAACGTTGTTGAGAGTTGTTGCCGGGGAGAATATCTCTAGCAGAGAAGGAAGCTGTCACAAGGAGAGAAATCAGAACAGAACTGACAGGCACAAACTGGGACCTGCCTCTGTCTTTCCCTGCACCCAACTTTGATGCAGCTAACGGCACCAGAGCCTTCACTGTAAAGTGCACGTGTTTGGCTAGGACTCTGTGCTGTTAAAGGGGGAGATGCAGTGGGAACTGCAGGTCATCTAGCAGCTGAAGTTGGGCCCCAGCCATCATGGCAGCTGGTGGTCTATGCCAGCCCAGTGCTCCAGGCATTGCACTCCACTTTGGGTATTCTCCTTTGGGCCTAAGCCTGGCCAAGCAGTGCAAGTTGGATCCCCAGCCACCATCAGGGTAAGATGTACAGTGGTTCCAAGGCAAGGCAACCACAGCATCCCAGGATAAGGGAACAGTATGACTCATAGAAACTGACTGTGGGTTGTTGCAAGCTGAAAAGCTGGTCTCTTCCATAAATGGCATTGTGCTCACATTACCTTTAACAATGTGTTACTTATTTTTGTGTGAGTTAGGGTAAGGAGGGGCAGTTGACATCTTGCAGGAGTCAGTTCTCTTTCCATCATGTGTGGTCCTGAGGCTCAAACTCAGGTCGTTAGGCCTGAGAGAAAATGCCTTTACTTACCATGCCATCTCTCAGGTTCTAACATTGTGGTTTTGACAAAACAGTTGATACAAGTGATAAGGTATTTTCATGCTTTTTTGGCTATTGCGAATAAATCTTATTTGGTATCTCTACCCAAGATAAACTGAGTCTTGGAATGGATGCCATTTGTTTTTCAGAGATCCTGTTAACCATTGGTTTAAAAAAGTTTCTTAATATAATTCTGACCTCTTGAATATCTTACAGTTTTGTAAAAAACATATCAAAAGACAATAATGACAGCAGTTAAATGACTGATATGAAGGCCCCCTGGATAAATGGGAAAAGACACTTCCAGAAGCCATAAGGTTGTTAGATGACTATCCCAATGTCAGTGTCAGAAGTGAACTACCTCCCTATAAAACTTTGGTCAGAGAGGTGTCTGAGGACCACAAATCATAAAGCTTTGTCTACTTCTGTTAGTTGCATCCTGGAACAAGATAGAAAAGTCCTATTGCTGAAGATATGGTGTGCTTTGCTTGCAGGACCTGGAGAAATCATGTTGGGATTGAGCTGAAAACACCTTGTTGGTTGGCATTCGTAGTGCTACAAGGTTCCCTGAAGTTCTCTGGGTATGGGACCTCTGCACTGTATTGAGAACATGTCAGGCAAGATGTGTCCATTGATATATTAGTGTTAGGACTGCTATAGGTATAACCAATTGCTTTCTGATTATTAAGTCTAAGCTCTATGACACTTTGACCATGACTGGTACTATTGGAAAATATTCTATGACTGAGATCATAGAACTGAGTGAGGGAGATTTACTTATTTTTGATGGACATGTGATATACTTGCCAATTTGTCTTCCAAATGTTTATGTTTACTACCACTGTTTTCTGCTATCAATACTGGTGGTTGAGAAAATCTGATTTTTCATAGCAGACAGTGGTTACTACAAGATTCATAATAAGTAAACCTGTTGAGAATAAATGACTGTAGCTGTGGTATAATTGTCAATGCCCAGCCAGACATGAAATAAAATAATAAGGTATCCCATCCTCTCCAAGACTCAAGTTGAAAAAACTATAAGAATTTGAGAAAAGAGTCAAAATGTGGAGATACTTCCTTTAAATAGAAGCATTCACTCCTGGAGGGAAGAAAAAGACATAAATCTCATGAAGCAGGAGAAACTTACAAAGCTTACACAGTTCCTAAAATTTACAGGATTCATAAGTTCTCCATCTCATGTTTATAAAATCAGTAAACAGTTACTTAAAAAAGAGATTCCCCAGGTAACGAAGCTGCCTGGAAATCATGTAGAAACTCCCAGGGTACAGTTTTTGTGATTTGATACCCATTCCCCAGTAGAAGTTTTGGTGATGTATCTGCCTTTCAGTCATCCATGCTCCTATCAGTTGCTTCTCACCCATACCCATGTATGTAAGCTCAATAAACTCATTGGTTGACCAAACTATATTTGAGTAGACTCATTTATTAGCCTATAATATGCATTTATTTGAATTAAATAGATGCACACACAATACTTCCCCTTAGCCATGGTTCACCTGGATCCAGAAATGAAAGGCAATTCTGGCAATTCTATTTATACCTTAGCTAAGCCAAAATGGCAAATCAGCACAGTTTATTTACTATATAGTGAAGAAATGATATTCAGCCAGCACAGTGTCACAAATATTACAGATAGATAATGTGATGAAAATATGTTCAGTTAATGGTGATTATTTCTATTATGTTATGACTCATAACAATGGGCTTCTAATGCTGGTTGTGTACATTTCACTCCTGTTTACTTTTGCTAGATCATACTATGTTAGCTATCTTTGAAACTTACTTTATTTGTTGTTAGTACAAATACTTTCTTGAGTAGATTCCCCACACTGGCCATCCTTTTCGTCATCTTCTTCCTTGTGACATAATGATATTTTCATTTTGATAGCAAAGAAGTCAGCAAGCCAAGATGTTACACAGATACAAAGTCAAATACTGGCTAGTCTGCTTTGTGAATTGATAGGTTGCTTAAACTACCATATCATTAGTCTAACTTTGCACTTGGCAAGATATAATAGAGGCATTTTTTCCATACTTCACACATAATATGATATTGTTATTATAGTTTACAGATTATGTGATGTGATTTTGGCTTGATGTTTTCTTAATTGGCACATATTAACTCTAATAAATTAATGGGCTTTATTGTGAAAGTTTCATACATGGATGTATCAAATATTCATAAACTCTTCAGCATGTAAGATATTTCCTAGAGACCATAATAATAAAATTATGGCATTACAAACTTTATACACTATCAGTTAATGCTTAAAATTATTATTTCTCTTGATTGCTCAGAACTCTTAGAACTAATGTCCATTCACTGAAGTTCATGCTGTGATTCTCCACAGTTTCCTTGGGTTCATCTAGAAAGCATTTGAGCATACACAAGCTTACTATGAAAAGAAAACTACACCTGATGGTTGCCTTTTTGAGTCTTTGTCCTGTCCTGTCAATGACACTCTCTCTTCTCTTAATCCTTGTTTACAGAGGATCCAGATCACATGTCATGATACAGGTTAGTGCTTGCTCAGTTGAGTTAATGTGTAAATGCTTAAATGCTTGAATCATATTGACTAACTAGTGAGCAGGCTGAGTCACTTAATGCCTCTGTTCTGTAGATGCTGGATGACTTTTTCATTAATGCTTACTATTGGCACATTTATGGTGGTTTTGATGAAAAGAACTGTTTGAACCTTACATTGTGCTCCACTTTTTAATTCTAAGGCGTCACCTGAGTGACATAGACTATTTCTGCTTTGAATGCTGATGCTCGGATGTCATGGCAAAAGATATCAAAAGTTACTCTCCTACAATTTGTCAGAGATATTTTCTTCATGCCTACTGTGTGCACAGCAGTGAAGTAATGATGTAAAATGTTCATTGGGGTCTTTCTTCTCAATCACTGTGCTGAGAGCAACATAACCCTGGTTCCTGAGCAACTTGGGAAAGGGTAAATGAAGTGATAGCACACGGTTTACTTTAACAACTGAAAAAATGTGTCAGATGTATTAATGTCAACAACTGGAATCTTAGCTCATTAAGCAACTTCTGGATCTGAGGCTCTGATTATTATTCTAGGCAGAAAAAATATGCTAATTATTCACTGAACGTAGAAGGGGGAAGGTGTAAAATCTCCCGTTAGCCGCGTGACCACATACTAATTGTGTGTCATGTGTCAAAATAATGCAGCTCACTGTGCCCAAAGCAATTAGACACACAGAACTCCATTAATGAAGCACTGTCTGTCACCAAAAGTGTTTTCTGTGCTATAGTTGAAGATTAAAATATTAACTTCTCAAATATTTATGATAGTTACTGACAGCATTTCACAATGTTGCCTTTTCACAAAAGCTTTCTATTAAGAATTAGTTTTTAATTTGGATTTTATATTCAAAGACTATATTAACATATGGGGGAGATGGTATTTCTTAGTGTCTGAAGCAGGTTTTATTTTATAAAAGATAGATTACTTTCAGATAACTTTACTGTATCTTTATGCTTTCAATGTTTTTCCTCAGAAAGGTGCTTTTTGGACTTTTGACTCATGTCTTTTCTTTTCATTGAAGAATTCACGGGAAAATCTTGTGTGCATGTAGGCTTTATATACAGTTTCTCTGTTTTGTTCAAGTTAATCAGTTCTGAACTCATTATAATAAGCAAAGCATCATGGTCAAATATTTTATAATTTATGTATTGTCTGATTATGTGAGAAGTGTCCAGAAGAGAGGATGCTGAGAATCTTAGTGGTCTTCTCCAGATGAAACTACCCCAATGACAAGGCTGACCACATTGGATACACTTACTAGTGTTTGCTCGCCAGCCATCATGGTGAAAATTCAGCATTTTGTTTGTTTGTTTGATTCTGGTGTTGAACTCCTTTTGTGTTCCCTTTATCTTTTAAACCATCTGACTCTGAACTAATTAACACAGTGGATATCTGACTCTGCTGTTATTTGTGCCTCAGCTTCTTTGGGGGTTATGTATAGTGTATGGCACAGGTGTGTGCATGCATGTATGTTCACATGTATAGGTACACATTGTAGATGATTCATGTACACTTGTGTGTGTGTGTGTGTGTGTGTGTGTGTGTGTGTGTGTGTGTAGGCCCAAGGGTGACACCGGTGCCATGCTCTGTCACTCTCCACCTCATGTACCATGTACCTCATGCAGGGTCTCTCACTGAACTCAGAGCTTGCCATGTTGCTGCTCAAGCTAGCTACCTGGCTCAGGGATCCCCTTCATCTGCTTTCCAGCACTGGAATTGCAGATTGACCAGTCCACTGATACCACTTCTAAGTTGGTTCTTTCTGGGCACCTGATCTCTGGTCTTCATGCTAGGGGGCTAATGCTTTACCCACTGAGCAACCACTCATCCTCAGTTATTATAGTCTGGAAATGTTTCATCAAACTAGAGCCTTCTTTTATATAGTTCAATACTGTTCTTTTATAAACATACTTTACCAATTATATGAATGAAAACTATGTTCTCTCTTGTTCAAGATCCCTTAGTTCCAGATTATCTAAGATCAGTTATTTTGTAAGATGTTCAAATTCATACCTAAACAGTGCAATTCTTATTATTTCAGATTTTAAAGCATAGCTGGTTTGAAGTTTAGCAATATTATAGAAGGGAATATATACTGTTTTTAAGTTTTTACATTGATGGTGTAAGAATCATTTGAAAGTTTCGTGCTAGGCATGATTTCTTTACTCCCCATATCCCTGTTTATGTACCTGGACAGCCTTGCTATGGAAAAACATTGATTTGTATTATAAGTTAGGAGGAACCTGTTTTGTGGCTGCTTTTGTCATTTTTTTTCTGCCTGGTCAGCAAGTTCTCCACAGTTATTAGCTGAGTCCTTACTCATTAACACCTTGAGCACAGTGATGCCACATTCTCTACTGTGAGGTAGTACACAGTGAACACTAACAAGTGTTGGCTGCTGGGAGCTGACACAGTATTCCTGAGGAATTGACAGAAGCATGATGTTTGTAACCATATTGAGCAGGTCCATATCTGCCTGCACTGAAATTGGAAGAACAATTATTTCAAATCTTTGATGGATAAACATTGAGTATTGATGGGAAAAGTCAACTTATTTTCATATATGGTAAAAACAATTAAGTAGAAAATAACATCTTCAAACACTCAAACTAATAATTGGCTCAACAAATCTCTCAAATAAAACCCTTTGGTTCTTTCTAAAGGTGTCCTTTTTTTTTTCATGGAAAAGTAGACTAAGATGAAAATGTTGGAGGGATGTGACTCTTCAAGATGACTGTTGCCATTTAAGATAATTAGCTTTAGGTAAAGTCTTACCAGCCATTTTTATTGTATTTTCTAGTTTTTCACACAGTCCTTATCTTTCTTACTCTGTCTCTCATGGTCTTCCTTTGTGGTTATTTTGCTTACTGTGGTATCATGTATCATTGCCTTGCTTACTATCATTCTTTGGTCCAAATTGCCCACAATTTTTAAATACCTATGGTTTAAAGTAGAAAGCATTGACTCATTTTTGTTTCACTTTTAGATAACTCTGTAACTGTGTACATCTTTCAATTTTTATTTCATAAGTTAGCTCAATTGAAGATGATAGAATGAATGCACATTCTATGAATACAGGGACATTTTTCTCTTGTTTAACACTGGTGCTTGGTACAGCTTAATTCATGGTATGTTTAATAGTTTCTAGCATTAGCAATATTTACTTAATATTTGCTGAATGAGTGGACATTTAATATTTTTTCAATTAATGTATTATTATATAATAACACTATGACAATTTGGAATATTAAAACTTTATATTTGATATACATGACTTATATTCTATTCAGATTTTATCAATAAAGCATTAAGATGTAGTTAGATTCATAAGCTCAGCATATACCTTGGGGATTAAGGCATTTCCAGTGGGTCACATGTTACCGCTTCCTCTCCTGTCATACATATCCTTGGGATTCATTTCTGAAAGAACAATTATTTAAACATTTCTAGTATCTCATTTCTCTTTTTTAAAATATGAAGATGTATTGTAAATACTGGATGCTTAGAACAAGGTCATTCAGATATCAGTTCAGTAGACTCTATAATAGTGACCAAATATTACATGCTATCTTCTTTATTTGCCTTCTTAACATTATCCTTTTGATGCTGAGTACTCTTGTTATGGCTATCATGTACTCCTTTACTGTTGTTTAATAGTTGGATGAATATGCTATCTTGAAGGGGAAATTTTTATTCTTCCCCATGTTGCACTCAAATTAATAATGCTGCTATCCATGTTCATGTGTATCTCTTGATGTGTGTGCATAAAAACTATTACAGGAAATTTCTGGTTGTTGGATTCCTGAGAAAATGTTGAATTATCTCCTCAGATAAACTTGAAATTGAAGTTGGCATCTTGCCTTTCAAACAGTACTTCATCTGATTTCCCACTGCTATAATGCTTCCTTTCCCAATAATGCTGTAATCAAAATCATCAGTTTGTGTCTGCTTGGGCATTTTTGTTGTTTTTTTATTTCTATTTTGTTATTTATTATATGATCACAGCAGGATCCTTAGAGACCTCTGAGCCCAAGATTTATCAAAATGTGTTTTGTTAAGTGCATTTTATCTGTAGTGAGAGAGTCAACTTCACCAGAATTGAATCTCCTTTGCTCATTTACTACTTGACGTGTTATCCAAAGGTTGCTAGATATATGTTCAATATACAAAAACCCAATTACATGGGGCTAGAAGGATGGCTCTGCAGTTAAGAATCAGTACAGCTCTTGTATAGGAATTGCATTGAGTATCCAACACCTATGTCAGGTGCCTCACAACTGTCTGTTACTTAAGTTGCAGAGGGATCTAACGCCTCTTGTTTCTGCAGGCCTCTCATGTGCACATAGCTGCCTGAAGACACACATACACAATCAATAATAAAATGCTTTTTTAAAAAATCCGTTGCAGTTTTTATATACTACCAAGAGCCTCAGACTGTATTATCTAAAAAATAGTCTTTGAATTGGTAACCATAGATAAAAGCCAACTGAAGATGTGCTAAAGCTATTAGGAACATTTATTTATTTGTGTGGTACATGTGCCATGGTATGTGTGTGGAAGTCAAAGGACAACATTGAAGAGTTGATTTTCTTTGTCCACTATGTAAGTCCCAGTGGTCAAATGCAGGACCACAGGCTTGATGACAGCACTTTAACCTGTTGAAAAATCCCACTGTCCCTTCCCAGACATCTCTAAAGCATAAACATCAGGTTGGAAGATTTTTTTCTATTAGATCTCAAGACTCACAAAGCTAATAATCAATATAATATAGTAATACTTGTATTGAGACAAAATCAGATAAATAGAATAATTTATTGAGGAAGAAAACCCATAAATAATTTGAAAAATATCCAATAATGGTCATAGTTCTCTGTTATTAATGAGAAAAAAGAAAATATGTTCAGTAAATACTATTGGGGCTGATTATTATATCAAAATATTTTTGTTATGACATATCATGCACAAAAAATAAACCAGACAAGTAAACTTACAGGGAAATATTTTAGATTTTAGTAATCAAATACATTCACTTAGAATAGGGAACACTATCTTAAAAAGTAAAAACTATAAAGGAGAAATTAATAAATTCAATAATATTAAACTTAAGAAATTTAGATCTATTGTCAAGGTATATATTCTTATAAGGAAAAATAAAAGAATATTGAAAATAACATTACAAATTTTGAAAAACAGACCATAAAGGAACAATATACTAAAGAAAGTGGAATATTACATAGCTGTTTGAGTGAACTAGGGTCATAGACATCATTATTCATAACCCTAAGAAATATAATGCTGGTGAGAAAGCATGGAGACACAGACTTTAATCTTTAGGCTCTGCCAAAATACATCCTGAGCATATCAAAGACACATGGGGATGTTAACCAGATATGATAGCCATTACTCAGGGTGTGGAGGGAGAGAGAAGAGCTGGATGCCTGTGGTCAATGGGAAGAGTCTGCCAAAATTTGTGTTTCATATCTTGAGCTTGATACATGACTGCTTGTTATACTTGCTATGTCTTTTGACTGTCCAGCTCATTTCTAAAACATTTCCACATTTTATTTTTTACTTTATTAGTTTTATATGAATTGGAATATGTTTTGATTGGTCTAAGTTTTTTCCAGTTTCTAATTGGCATTCTATACAAATCAAAGTTAACAATAGTCCTTTGTGGGTCACTGTACCAACTGATAGAAAGGAAGACATTTGTAATAGATAGAATCCTTTCACTTGAAAAATCCACAGGTCAATGAAAATTATAATTTGGGTGTAAAATGAGGAGCAAAAGATGGAAGAAGCAAAAGCAACAAACAAACAAACAAACTGGGTCTTGAAGTCTAAACAGCAATGTCAGGCAACCCAAGATAAAGAGAATTATATAATTAAAGATGACTTTTTGTAGGCAAAGAATGACGTGTTGCAGTTTGATATTTTTATCTAAAGACTAGATATGCTGACTCTGTTTTGAGGAAGCTGATGTCTTATGACTTCAATAGACTTAGCTATTATAATTCCCTCTGTTGCTGCAATGCAACACAATTTCCACAGGTTGTTTACTGGACACTTTTGCTACCTATTGCTCTGTTTGTTTTAATAATGGAAATGGGGTTCATTCATACTTACTATTTCCTCCAGAAATAGTAATTGGCTACTCAGTGAACAATGTTTTCCAGTGTACACAAGTAAATATATACTAAACAGTGCTGCTGTGCTGTAAATCCTCCACATCTATTTCATAGCTCTGACATTTGGAAATTAATTAAACTTGCTTCTATATTGGGGAACAATGAACTCCTGGTTATGAAAGATGGAGAAGATGGAAATTTATGCACTAAGGGCTTTAGTAACTTAGTGTTGGGTTCCATAGGACAAAATAAGACAGTGTGATCATTACTTTAACAGAAACTAATTCTACTGTGACAGTAGAGAGTCAGATGAGTTCCATAGCACCATTGGTGGAAACCTCAGTAAGGCCGTTACATTAGATTTGGATCTTGGCAAATGGGTGAACTTGATGTAGGCAGAAAGAAAGTGAAGGAAAATTTCTAAGTAGATGGAACACATCACACACAGCAATGCCATAGTGACTTGTGATTGTTTGAAAATTAAAAGTTAGACTGCAGACAAGACCTTTGGAGTATTGAATTTAATCTTAATTAATTATCAGTTGACAATCCTATTGAAGGTCTCCTATGATCGAATTAAAGTATTTGAGAAACCAACTAAAAAGACATTCAACAACTCACAGGATGAAATAAACATATGCAAAAATACACCTAAAACAAAAAGACTGTACATGTTGGACAATAAGAAGATTGACAGCTATGGAACCTGCATGTGACAGGACTAGACCCTCTGCATATAGGAGACTGTTGTTGTATAGTGGGTCTCTTAGAGGGGCTCCTGGCAGTGGGGTCAGGATCTATCCCTGGTGCATGAGCTGACTTTCTGGATCCCATTAGCTATGGTAGGACTCCTTGCTCACCAGTGATGCGGGGGGGGGGGGGGGGGGTTTATCCTGCCTCAGCTGAATATACAAGGCTTTGCTGTCTCCCCATGGGAGGACTTACCCTTTTGGAGGAGGGGATACGTGGTGGGAGGAGAAGGTGAGGGGAGCAAGAGGAAGCATGAGAGGGGAATCTGTGTTGGTATGCAAAATGAATTTTAAAAAAAAAGAACGAGGACCGATTTCTGTATGTTCAGAGAACTGAATTTTGTTTTAGTACCAAATACATGCAGGACCCTCTATCCAGGAGCATTCTTTCAACAAGAACATCATTACCTTTCCTTTTATATGTATTCTCCCCACAGTCTTGGAAATGGTTATAACGCAAAACACAAAATGCCCCATTGTCTATCTCAGTATGTGGGTATAAGAAAATGAAAGTATTAGCAAGAAATGGTGTGGATTGCTATAACAACACACATATATTGAAGAGACTCTTCTAATGTTAGAAAAAGTTCATTCAGATCAACCAAAACAGATTGAACAGCCATTGATCCAGATTCTAGCTGCAGGGTCTATCTATGCTAAAAGATCTGCCAGCATCCTAATGAGTACCTTTTACTTTCTCAACTAGGGTGTGATGAAATGTTCAGCATTCAGATTCTTAACCTCAGTAGAAGAAAGGTCAGCTGAGCTCTCATAAGATAGCCTCCACCACCCTGCTTTCTGATGTTGATATTTTAATTAATTATTTTGGCAGAAAAGATAACCTCGAAGGCATCGGGCCACTTTACCTTATATAGTTTCCTTGCTCATTCCTAACTGCATTGTCTGCAATAGTAAGTGAAAAATGAAAATCGAGGACTCCTTGTTTTAAAAGAAAGGAAAGAAAGCCTTTTCTTTCCTCTACGGTCCCTCTCAATCCTGTATACTATTGCCTTGTTATGGAATTCAGACATTCAAAAGAGCACAGGACCAGTGCCAGAATGTAGGATAGTTAGGGTGTGTACACTTGTGTAGCCATTACCTACAACACCCAGTGCTAGATTGTAGAATACTTAGGGTGTGTAGACTTGTTTGGTCATTACCTACAAGTTGAAACATTCCCACTTGGGAGGGAGGAGGAGGTTCATAAAACTCAAGAGGCTAATGACAGGAGGCTCAGAAAACTCAGCAAACTTGCAAGGCTCAGGTGGTATAGCTATCTAAGAGTCACTCACGTTCCTGTAAGTAGCTCCAATAAACTCACCTGGTTCACCATGCTAGACTTGAGTCTAGTGGAGTTGTTTTTTGGTCTGTTGACAGTGCCTAATCTGCAGTGACTAGATGTTTCTTTACATCTCAGCATGAAAAAGTATGCAACAGTGCCCAACTCAGCACTTCCTATGTTCCTACTCGGGAGTCACCAGGAGTGATGGACAGACTACAATTGCTGGGCTTACCAGTCCAAGAAACAGTTGAAGAACTGGGATGGCAGGAGGTGGGACTTCACCAGAGTCGAGTTTCCAGCCCCCAGCAGAGCCCCTGTTATCCCATCAGACATCATTCACAAGACACATAATCAGAAATAATTACTAATAAAAATGAAATCATTGACAATTTGAGGACAATGTCTGCCCCTGGATGGTGAAGGAAACTTCTGAATACGAACTCCTGTGTGTATATGCTGGTCATAAGCCCATGGTGTATTCTTTGCAATGCTATTATTTTAAAACTTTTATTGACAATTTCTATGGAACCAAAATGTTGACAAAGGGAGAATGGAAGTACTTTTATAAACGGAGAGATGTGGAGAAGAGTAGGTTACTCTTCTAGGAATGAAAAGAGTTGACATATGGCCAGAAATGTAAGTAAACCCCCAGGGCTTCCCTTGAACTCTGTTGGTATTGACTTCTTTTAATGAAATTTTATGTTGACTTTGGAAGTAATAACTACCCCCTCATTGGGTGCTGAGACACCATTGAACAATTTTATGTACGTCTTATTCTTTAAAAAATGTGCAATTTAGACTTAATACAAGTGTAGCATCTAATTAAGTCGAACCATGTAAACTTGCTGATATTCAACCATTTCTGACCTACAAAAACAGCAGTTACAACTAACGTTACTAGCTTTCCTGGATCCTTTAATGAGTCCACTCAACTATTGCATCTCACATTAAGTGCTTCCCTTATCCCATTTCAGTTGATTGTGGAATTTGCAGCATTTTATCACAGTTAGTAAAGGTATCACAGTGATTTTGTGTGTGTGTGTGTGTGTGTGTGTGTGTGTGTGTGTGTGTGTGTTTGTGTGCGGGTGCTTATCATGTTTTGTAGAGTTTAAGGGAGTAAGTAAAGTCCTGAGAGAATGTGTGTTGTTTGACAAGGGCATGCTAGACCTAATACACCACTACCTCTCTCTCATAGCAGTGGTGAAGCCTTCCCTAGGTGAGACTCAGAGGGATGGCAAAGCCTTTTTCCTCAGCTCCTAGTGCAGATGTTCATAATGTGTACAGAAAATGTCTGCTGTAGCTTCCTTTCCACCCAGAATGCTTGCAGCCTGAAGACTGCTGGCCTATAGACTGTCTTTACTCAGATTAGCTAAAACTGCCTCCTTGTTCAGCTCTATATAATAATCCTGGCCCATTGTCCAGCTGTATGTAATTACCCCACTTTCTTGTTCAGCTCTATGAAGTAAGCCTGTCTCCCTGCTCAACTGCATATAATAAACTCACTGAGCCTCCAGGTGTGGAGGCTTCGTTATCTGAGAACTCAGATCATCCAGTCCTAGTCTTGTTGCCCCCACATATCCATGTGTGTCTGTCCTTCCTTCATTCCCTTTTTCTCTAGTTAGGGTTCCAGGGCCCAAACCATGTAAAGACACAGTAGGATAGGTTTTTTTGTTTTTTTTTTAACACCGTGAAAAAATGGATCTCCATTATTAAATAGGACATTGATTTGCTTTGGTTATGGAATGTGGAAACCAGAAGATGCTAAGTTAATTTATCAAAGATGTATTTACTTGTTGAGTCTTTTAAAAATCAAGTCAGGAAGATAGAGAGCTGAGTCAGTGGTTAAGAACACTTGCTGTTCTTGCAGAGGACTTAGGTTTGATTCCCAGTACCCATAGTCCCAACTGGTAAGTGCTTGTAACTCAGTCCCAGGACATCTGATCCTCTTTTCTGGCTTCTGTGGGTGTTTGCACACATGTGATACACACACATATACTCAGGTATTCACATACACACAGCAAATAAATAAAATCTTTAAAAATAGTCAAGGCAAGTTTATGGGAAAATATTTGTTTTGCTTCCTTTTGCTTTTCATTTTGGGTTTAGTTTATTGCAGATTTGAAAGTACATCAATGTGTTTTTGCTTTTGTAAGCACAACTTTTCCCTTCAACAGATAAAACACAGGTGATAGGAAGAAGTGTAAAGTTAATTGATTTTTCCAATTAAATTCTTTTTGTTTTTCATTCAGCCTGGTATATAAGCCAGGCTCAGTAATGGACACAGAGAGACCACCAAAGGCACCAAGTAGAGACCAGTACTCAAACTGATCAAATGGTTAGACCTACACACTTAACAAAAATGCCATTTGTACAACTATCTTTGATCTCAATTTTTAAACTAGTTGGACTTTAAAGTTTTTATATTCTTTAGAAATTTATGAAATAAGTGACTTAGTTATCATAATATTTCTCTAGGAAAGCCAACAGTGGTTTCAAAAGCACCAAAACCTGAACCTCGAGACCACAGGAAGAGCTAAAAATGGCCAGTTTTGGAATGGGTAACTTGAGAGCATAATGAAATTGTTAGAAGATTTTGATACACTACTTCCTATAGCCTGAGTCACAATTATGACAATCAGCAAAAGTTTTGTTAGAAGAATTTGCAACATATATTAAAACCCAGAGTTTCATGGAGTGCATTCTTTCTGAAAGAAACTTACATGATCAAAGAAAACTAGGAAATTTGAATTTCATTTGATCAAGAATGGTCAGCCCAATTTTATACTCTACAAAAACATGAAACTATATGACCTAAACAATTAACACCATGTGACTTATAAACCTTACTGGTCAGTGTTTTCTCCAAGAATGAAGGAGATTTGACTGGAATACCTCTGGTCTATGTCATGCATCAGTTGTCAAACTCGCCCACCTCCCTGTTTAGTTTCTTTTAAGCACAGAATTAGTATTCTTGTTGTTGACTGCAGACTCTGCCTTAGTTTGGAGCTATTAACATCTATCAGGATCAATTGTACCTAGCTGAACTAAGAAAAATTTACTTGACAACTCTAATGGCTATGAAAAGCATTATAGGAAGCGGAGAAAAGGATAAAAAGGGCCAAGCAGCACAAAGAACCAGAGAAGGGTTTCTCTCATTTTCTCTTATGACTCCAACCATCTTCCTTATTTAGACCCAATTCTGCACTTCTTTTTCCTGTCCTTTTTAACACAATCAAATGCATTGGAAGCATTAATATATACTATGGAGCTGGCCAGGTAACTGGGGCCCCTTGAGAACAATGTTTGAGGCAGCTAAAAGGGCCAGAATATATCGAGGGTGTGGAGACCCACAGAGGTTTCCTAGTGAGAACTTACTCAGGTCCAAGAATCTGAGCTTGCTTACCAGCAGGGCTGCATATGGGACGATTTGACCACAGGCATGGTTACCAGTGTTTGGAAGGTCTACATTGGCCTGTGCCATGTGCTTGATCTTGTAAGGGGAAGTCTTTTGCCCCGCCCCTGCATTGCTATAAAAAGCCCTTTGAATAAATGAAAGAGGCTGTTGTATAGTGACCCAGGCCCTTCTGAAGCTATCCTGTGTTTCATCTTTCTTCTCATGGATTAGGCCTCTCTTTTATCTAATATTTTCTTATCTTCTCTCCTCTTCCTAAGAACCTTCAAAAAGGTGGAGCTGGCCACCTATACTAGGGAATGTTGTGGATATCACTCTATATGCTTTGAATGTGTTGCTCTGATTGATTAATAAATAAAGTGCTGATTGGCAGGAGCCAGGCAGGAAGTAGAGGTGGAGAAAGAGAGAGGAGAATTCTGGGAACAGGAAGCAGAGTCAGGAGTTGCCAACCAGACACAGAAAGAAGCAAGATGTAAAAGTACTGGTAAGCCACAAGCCACGTGGCAACTTATAGATTAATAGAAATGGGTTAATTTAAGATATAAGAATAGATAGCAAGAGCCTGCCATGGCCATATAGTTTTTAAGTAATATAAGTCTCTGTGTGTTTACTTGGGTCTGAGTGGCTGCAGGAGCCAGGTGACACAGGAAAACTCCACCTATTAGGAACAAGACTTACCTTTAAAGAGTGTAGCAGAGAGCATAAAGGAAATCTGATTTTGATGGATGCTGTTTGCCAGGTCACCTGGGTGGCATGTCCTTGGAATCAGCTTTGCCCAGGAGCCTGCCAATAGCCAAGGGAGGATGCTATTGGTGAGCAGACACACTACCTAGAGTAACCCATGCAACAGATACCTCCTCTAACCCACGTCATACTCACAACAGTTCCAACTGGAAAAAAATTAACCATGGATGTTGTGCATGCTTGGTCAAATCACTTGCAAATCAGCAATGTGGAAAATGTGATTTAACTTTCAATAAATACCAGAAGAAAAGGCACCTAATTCATATTGCCCTTTCATTCATCTTGATCATTTTCCCCAAAGACATTAAGAATTTATTTGTTATTTTTTTCTTCTGATCCTGTTTCTTGGTGTATTTATATATTATAAAGCAACAAGATTTTTAAAACGCACATCTCCCAAAAGGTTTACTGTAGATTGCAGTGGAGAAAGGGCCATTCAAGAAAGATGGGCTGATTAAGAAATCCAGTGACTTGTTTATGAAAATAATTGTGTAACTTCAGCCCCTGTTTAGAATACAACCACTATGCTCCCAGGGAGAAGAAGCACATCAGAAAGGAAAACAAAAAGAAAGGAAGAAAGGAAAAACAAAATAGAATGGAAACAGAGATTTTACTTTTAGCTCATCGGATTTGCAAGGGACAATAAGCGAGATTCATTAGGCCATTTGTTTCTGTCATCTGCCATGATTCAAATGAAATACTAAATGTTTCATGGACTCAGAAAAAGAGTAAAATTTGTCTTTGTGTAGGCTGTGCAAAGACGGTGTGGCTTCCAGCCCCGTACGAGGGGCCTGACGGATGAAAGGGGGAAGGTGGTGCCGTCTGAATGATGATGGGCTAATATCATCACCCTCTTGTCAGCTGTAATAGCTTTCCCTCAAAGAAATAATTCATAAAACCGCTACATTATATTCTATCCCTGACAGGCCCTATCTATCCTCCAACCCAGCAGGCTCACAACTAATAAGAAAATATGTGGTTCAGGAACCTTGAAAAATTAAACAGGTAGTTTATGAACAATTTGTTTCATGGGGATGTTTATTATGTTTATTAAATATTGAGCCTTTAATGTTTTCCCAGTGCAGATGATATCATAAAAATGCTGACTTAAGCCTCGGATGTATTCTTAGAAAATGACATTTTACAAGCACTGGTAGTACATAGTAAATAACTAAATTATAGCAGCTTCTCCCTGTGTATAGAGACAGTATGTAGAAACTGTAATTTATAATGTATCTTTATGGACGTGTGTGCGCGGGATGGATCCGTGCATGCCACACTCAAGCTCCCCTGGTAGATTGAGGCTTAAAACTAAGCTGGGGCGGTGTAGTGTTCTGTTAGTGCTTGTCTTAGGGAAAGTCAGCTTGAAATTTGCTTTTATTGCTTGTAGTAAAGGAGACACCTTGAGTTCAAAGTTTCTGGCACCTAATGTATACAGACTCTGGACACTAATAATAAATGTAATCAGAAGTGTTACTTTGTGTCATTTTTAATATAAATCATTTTCTTGGGGTCTCTCTAGAGACCAATGTATGTGAGAATACGAAGGTAAAATAGCTCCTTGTAATGTGATGTTCTTTATTCAAAAAGTATCAAATCAGACACAGAAACTCTTTTGTGGGGAGCTGGAGAACAGCGAGAAAATACATGGAGCATGTTCTTCTCATGTACATACTGTGTGCATTACTAGCTGGCTGTCATAATATATTTAATCAGTGTGACAGTAAATGATCTTCTGCTGTAGACAAGCAAGTGGAAGATTATCAGCATCTTACAGGGTTAATGGCCCTTCCATAATAAACAATACCCGCAGTATGAAAATAAGGCAATAATTCACGTACATATTTCAGAAAGCACATGCCCAAAGTGATTTACAAAGGAAGTTGGATCAAACCTGTGGTTAAACGCTATGCCATTCCAGGGCACAGCTTTACTGAACTCAGAAGGACATCTTAATTTACTGTGTATACCCACAGAGAAACACATGCACGGGCATTGGTAATGAATATACTCTCACATGGTTTTTACTGGGGTTAGAGGTACATATAATAAGAAAATTCCAGTGACTTGGAAACTATGGACATGAACAAGGGAAACTCAGTGTCTGCTTGAAATATAGCTGTCAGAGCATCAGCTTCAAACATGGGGAGTTACTGAGAGGCCACTCGTGGACCTTTGTTGTCTAACACCTTTATCCAAAAGGATGCAAGCGAGAAAAACTGACACCAAGCTTGAGAAGGATGCTGGCAGCTTGCACCCTTATGAACCATGACTTTTGTAAATTGCGAGGCTTGGTCAGCAATAAACAAAAGCTGAACCAACACCCATGATATAGGAGATCCTTAACTTTCTAGAACAGAAACAGTTGTGACTTTCAGTGTGGATAATAAGCCAGTTAATAACCAAATAGGAAACATATCTCAAAATCAAGAAAGATGCTGCATTATGGTGATGGTTAAGAATGAGAACGGCTTTTGGGTTTACTCTGCTCAGCTTCTGAGCTGTTTTCCAGTCACGCATTATAAATGAAGGTCGCTGTGGAGGATGTGGACAGAAGGGATTGAAGGATTACATTATGCAGCTTCTGAACAGGAAGAGCAAGCCTGGCAAAGAGTCACTTCTGAGAGGGATCCGATTCAGAAGCTGGTAATCAACTGTGCTTCTTCTCCCCAGTACACTAGCAATTGGGATGAATGTCAACTGTGGTTTTATTTATTTATTTTACTTATTTGTATGTGTGCCTGTGGGGGGTGTGTGTGTGTGTGTGTGTGTGTGTGTGTGTGTGTGTGTGTGTGTGTGTGTGCAAGCATGTGTGTAAGGACGAGTATGTATATACCTGTGTGTGGAAGCCAGAGGACAACCTCAGTGTAATTCCTCATGGGCCTTTCACATTTTGATTGAGACAAGGTCTCACACTGATCAGCTAGATGGCCAGTGATCTTCAGGGATGCTCCTGGTTCTGTGCCCCATCTCCTCAGCACTGGATTACAGGCAAAAGCTTCCAGTGCTCCCTTCTTCCATGGGTTCTGGCACCCAAACTCTGGTCCTCATACTTACAAGGCAAAGAGTTGACAGACTAAGCTATCTCCCCAGTCCATAAGTACACTTTTAGACCCACAGAAACAAGGGCTAGAAAGCTTCCTGTGGATAAGAGTGCTTGGTGCATTTGTGGAGGACTTGTGTCCGGTTCCCAGGAGCTATATAGGTCAGCTCTCAAGCACTTGTAGCTCTAGCTCCAGGGGTCTGAAACCTTCTTCTGACTTTCTTAGACTCCTGTACAAATGTGCATGCTTACAGCAGACAGACATTTTAGATACTCACACAAACACACGATTAAGAGATAAAGATAAATGTGTCCCCTCCCAAATGAGACCATTCAATAACAGGGTAGGTGATAAAGAGGGACATCCTGTGGCCAAGACTAAAACAAAACAAAACAAAAACCACATTTGATTTTCCTTTGATAGGAAGCATCTAGAAGCATTATGTACTTAGGAAAGGGGGTTTGAGCATTTTCTTCCAATTTTAAGAACCTTCAAACCCATAATGGGTCTCCACTCCTGCAGAAGTCCAGTATTTTTGCTTAGAGTATATTGTAACAAACTTTGGGCTGATCTAAGGCTTCTTATTTTTTTCTTTTTCCTTTCTTTTATTAGAAATATTTTTAATGAAATATTCTGAGTATGGTTTTCCTTCTGCTAACCCCTCCGTGATTCTCCCCCACCTTACCTCCCAATGGAATCTATACCCTTTTTGTTTCTTGTCAGAAAACAAACAGGCATCCAAAGAATAACATAAAATAAGATAAAACAAAACCAAAGAAACCAGGATAGGATAAAACAGACAAACAAAAACAGAAGAAAAAGAGACAAAGAATAGACAAGATACACATGTAGACATAGAGACACACACATTCATACACACATGAATCCCTTAAAAAACACAAAATCGGAAGTCATAATATATATGCAAACCACAAAGCACTGTCAAAACCTTATGAGACAAAGCTCCTCCAAAGATGTCACTGAGTTCATTTTGTGTTGGCCATCTACCGCTAGACATGACGCCTGGCCTTAAGAGTGTTTTGTATCCTCAATGAAATCCCATTGGAGAGAACTGAGTTTTCATTTGCAGGTGGCTATCAGTTGGGCATAGCTTCTGGGTTAGGGATGGAGCTTTTGTCCATTTCCTCTTTCAATGCTGGGACGCCATACAGGCCCTTTAAATGCTGCTGCAGTCTCTACAAGTTCTCGTGGGCTTTATGTCTTTAGTGTCCTCCATCCTCACTGCCCATTACAATCCTTTTACTTCCTCTTCTGCAGGACTTCCTGAGCCCTGAGGAAAGGATTTGATGGGGACATTCCATTTAGGACTGGGTGTTCCAAGGTCTCTGAGGCTTCTTTTAACTTTAATTTTAAATAATAAAAATTAATTTTTTATACAACCCAAAATATATTCTTCAACAGTTTTCTATTAAAGTTGAAACTTATTCATTGAAGCTTGGACCCAGTTAAAAATGCTTTGTCCTGGCATGGACTTGCTGAAGTCCCCTGGCACTGTGGGTTTGGCTCTCACTGAAGAGGCGGTGGTTAGTCCTTTTGGCATGGGGTTAAGAAAAATCCTTCCCATATTTGTCCATTATTTTCTATGTAGTTAAAACATGTTTATGAAACCAAGAAGACCAGGTTAGACACATCGATTATATCTGTCTCTATGTAAGATACATATAAAATGGACAGCAGTTTGTAGGAAGAAAAAAAATCACTCCTGGTCATTAAAGAATCATGCACATTGCAAACAGCATTAGGTCTGTTTGGCCTCAGGTCACATGTTGTGCCACCAATTTCAGACATTCTTCTCTTTAAAAGAGGCAGTTGGTGGCACTTAATTACCCCTGGATAGCATGTACAGCTGCAGCCTATGTATGGAAAACAGAAGAGAAATTAGATTTAATTGGCCTTAGCACAATCAAGAATGTGCATTTATTTAATTATGACTTGTTGGAAAGGAGACCTTGATTAGTGTGGTATTACATTTTTAATATTAATAATATAATTAATAACACATACAGCACATAAAAATCAAATAAGCTTCTTATATATTTCATCAAGGAATTGCCTGTTATTTTCATAGCTACATGAAGTGTTCTTGGAACAATCAAAAAATTCTTAATTGTATACATTCTGGACTGTTGGCCTTGTGTGTCCATCATGTTGACCATTTCAGTTTTCCTTCATCAAGCCAAGGCCTGATCCGTCCATCCTCAGCAGAGCTTCTGTTGTTTGGTGAACTGATTCACCGAACCTCAGCTGATTTTCTACTTTGGTCTACTCTGGGCTTTGAAATCAGTGCATTTGTCATGGAGTGCCCTTTGTCTTTTGCTTGGTAATAACTATAATTTTTTTAAACAGGAAAATTTGGAGTTCACACAATAAACAAATAAATACTGTGTGTGGAAACTTCTAATTGTCATAATTCTCAAATATTGCATTAATGTTTATGGTGATGTTTAGATAGTATCTTGCATCCTTGCATCAACTAATGCTTATACATGCATTCTGATCATTTCATTGTGTGCTTTCCTGGTTTGTCTATCTCCAATAAGTCCCTGGAGTCTTTCTCCCCCCCACTTCTCCCTCATACCTTTTCAGGCTGAGCATTTATTCCAATTTAAGGGACCATTCTGTACTTAGGGTCTTGCTGATGGGAAGGTCCTCCAAAATGTCACTGGACTAAACAAACAAACAAACAAAAAAACTTCTTACTGCCACACTGTATCTTAACAAATCTGTCTTCTGTTCCCCCATGTACCAGACAATCTTTCTGAATAGGTTCACATAGAAACAGTGGCATTATGTTTTATACCTGCAACAGGCATTTTAAACAGACAAAGAGTAGTCTCCCATGGCTTTTAGGTTTATGGATGGAGTAGTTCTGCATTCTAGATAGTAGTGAACAGCAAGTGTGGTATGTCTTGTGTCTTACTGCATGGTGGCTGTCACAGAGACTAGCTGTACTATCTAAGAATATTGTTCTTATCTCCTATACCTCTGCTAATGAACACAGAAATGTTACACCTCCAAGTCTAGTGGGAGGAAGGATTGAGCAGTTAGCAAGAAGGAAAGAGAGCCAGCCATAAGTCAGAGAGGTCAAGGCTTGGAGATGGGTTTATTTTGTAGAACTTTTTTTTTAACTTCTCTTAGTTGTTTCTTTGTTTTATGATTTTTTTTTACAATTCTGGATTTGTGTTCATTTTATGGAGAGAAAATAAACCCGCTGAGTATGTTGACATATGTTCATCTTCACTCTATCAAATATTTCTTGTCTGTTCAAGATAAATATATCAACATTAAAGATGGCTTATCTTTGAGACTCACAACAGACCAGAGAGTCAAAGCAATCCCATGGTTTTCCAGCAATGAAAAATTCATACAATATTTTGATCATGTTTTTCCTTTCTCCTAGCTCCTCCCAGTTCCTCCCCACCTCCTTACCCACCCAATTTCATTTTTTCCCCTCCAAAAACCCCAAAATTTTGTTTGTTTGTTTGTTTGTTTGTTTAACAAACAAATGAAACTAAAAAAATATCTCCTAGCTTCTGGTTCAAGAGCCTAGCTCTTTCCTCACTATTTCCTTAGAAAATGACTGTGCGAACTTGTGTTCATCCTTTCTTCTCCTCAGCCCCACTGACTTTAAAGTGAGAGTGTAAAACTCTTGGGATGATCTTGAGACGCCCTGGTATCTCTTTATTATTTTTACAGGCTGGAGGAGCAAGTGCTGGGCCCTTAAAGAAGTAAAGTCCTAGAATTCAAAGCATTTTGTTCAGATGTGTCCAATCATTAACCCAAACAACAGAGCAAGGTCATTGTGCCCAAACTGACTCAAAGACCTAACAAGAAAGTGGGAAATGATTGCTTATTTCTTTAAAAAATATATTTTTAAACAAACAAACAAAATTTTTGGGTTTTTGGCGGGGAAAAAATGAAATTGGGTGGGTAAGGAGGTGGGGAGGAACTGGGAGGAGCTGGAAGGGAGGAAAAACATGATCAAAATATTGTATAAAAATAAATTTTTATTTAATATTAATATATGCATAAAATGTAGATAAAGTCCAACCCCACACCTTCCCCACAACTTCTTCCCTATCTCCCCCACCACTCCTGCTCCCAATTTCATCTGCTCTTTTTTTAAAAAAAAATACCCTCAGCGTCCAGTTAGTGCCCAGTGTATATGGGACATCTGCTGGGGCATGGGTCTGATTCCTGAAGAAAACTATCATCCCAGTAGCCAGAAATTGTCCACAGCTCCTCAGCTAAGAGGGGGGTCTTCATGAACCCCTCCCCATCCGCACTGGGATCTTTTTTTCCAAGAGCAAGGAAGCATTTCTTCAACAGGAGGGAAACCCAGCAGGTGCTGGTGCTTTTTATGTCTCCCACAGAGTGAGCTCCATCTGACCTTGATGAGGTGTGAGAACCCTTTACTGTGTGGAGAGGAAAGACCCAAGCTGGCTCTAGATCCACCCTTAGAGTGGAAGGGGAGCAGCATGCCCACTGAGTGAAATCAGACCTCCGTGACAGCAGGGCTTGGCATGTGATGCTGAGCATCATACATGACAGCTAAGTGTTAACACAAACACACATTTGTTTGTCTACAGGCAACCCCAGCCTTGCTGCTGATGCTTCTGTGAGACTAAGTTAGTCCTCTTGCTTGATTAGCTGTGAGTTGTTTTGTTTTGTTTTGTTTTTTTGTTTTTGTTTTTTTGTTTTTTTAAGATCTGCCAGGTGGAAGTAGCCACCATTTGTAAAGTTAAATGAACTTGGGTTAGGAAAAATAACAGATTTTACGTGTGTGTGTGTGTGTGTGTGTGTGTGTGTGTGTGTGTGTATAAACACTTGGATGCTGAATTGCTTGTTTTTTTAAACTGATGACAAATATCATTATCCAAAAAGTGGTTGGTTCAGCGCCATAGCTGTGTGCACTCTGAAAGGATTTCTTTACTTTTCTCCAGGGACACCCCTCAGATACTGTGTGTGATAATAGCATGTGCCTGTCTTTCCAGGATATAAAGTCACTTTTGCTGTAGCTGCCAAAACAGGCTGCCAACAGCCCATGCTTGACACAGCCACCCAACCCACCCAGCATCAGCTTAAAAGCTAGCTGGAAGGCAGCAGTCTATTCAGGACCGAGGTTTTCTTCTAACTCTTCCCATTCTACTATCTCATCAAACTTTTGTTCAGAATATATAACTACAGCAAAGACTTCCCCTGAGAACAAGGCATCAGGGATTCTGGTAATAATTATATTCAAATAACAATAGTAGAAACACAAAATCAGAGTCAGTGGGCAAAGATGAGACATCTAAGTGTGTAAAGGCGCTGGCCATGAAAGGCCGGTGGCCAGAGTTCAGTCCCCAAAGTTGACATGAAGGTGGAAGCGGAGAAGTGACTGAACAAAGTTGTCCTCTGGTTTTTCCAGAACACACATCATACACACACAACAATGACGTACAATAATAATAAAAGATTTTAAAAACACAAAATACGTACCACGAGTACGTATTCCCCAGTACAATGACAAAGAGGTATCCAAAACATCATTAATATATGATTTGACACATCGTTTGCGATGCATGCCATTCCGCTGACTAGGGAACCTTTCCAGGTGTTGTGAATGGAGGAGCTGGCTGCAGCGTGACTTTAACTCCCTGGAAAGGACAGGTTCTCTGTCTTGCTGTACAAGCTGCTGCTTGAGCAAAGCAATGCACCTAAACAAGGCTTTCTTTGGTACTGAAAAGAGGTGGAGGTGTATATGTAAGAGAAGCGTGTTAGGGAAACAGCGTGTCAGTAAGATGTCTGTTGCAGAATCTTAGCAGCATGCTGACAAGCAGAAATTGAGATGGATTAGGAGATTGAGATGCTGCTGTGGATATCACTCTATATAAATAAAACACTGATGGCCAGTGACCAGGCAGGAAGTATAGGCGGGACAAAGAGAGAGGAGAATTGGGGAAACAGGAAGAAGGAGGAGAGACATTGCAGCCACCGCCATGATAAGCAGCATGTGAAGATGCCGGTAAGCCACCAGCCATGTGGCAAGTGATAGATTTATAAAAATGGGTTAATTTAAGATATAAGAACAGTTAGCAAGAAGCCTGCCACGGCCATACAGTTTGAAGCAATATAAGTCTCTGTGTTTACTTGGTTGGGTCTGAGCGGCTGTGGGACTGGCGGGTGACAAAGATTTGTCTTGACTGTGGGCAAGGCAGGACAACTCTAGCTACAAATGGTGCTCAACGTGTTGGCAAGAGTTTCCACCTAAAACCTGAGTAAAAAGATTCTAAAACGGAGCTAAAAACAGTTCCTAGTTGTCTCTTTCAAGTTAGCGGCAGAGTGTGTGTTTGAGCTACTATGGCGGGTTCCTAGCATCTGTGCTCGACCTGCAGTATGGTGGGAATGAGGCCTCTGCAATTGGGACATTAAACTGCATGGTGGATTTAACCTTTGCTAGTACAAAACAAAAAGAGATTTCTGGGCTACACGCTGCCTTGATAGAAGCATAGACCCACTATTTCTGAGAGTTGATGGCTCCCAGAGCTGGCGGGAAACGTACCACCGCCGTGTTGGGAAGCTGAAGTGGGCGGAGCCAGCAGCCACAGTGCCAGTGCCGTTTCAGGCTTAAAAGGCTGAAGTTTAAAGCAATAGGCTCAAGGTAATATAAACAATAAGCCATGTAAAGATGGCTACCACACAGAGAATCTGGATTATGTTCTCTTTGATATTCGTAAATGAAGAAAAACATTTGATTACAAATGCTGTTGAGTTATGCCAAAATGTATATTTTAAAGATACCTTGACTTCAAAATTTGGATATAAGGATATGTTACTTTGGAAAAGAGGTTCTGCTTTTGTTTCCACAGAAAGCCAGAGGCTGTGGATTTGTTCCAGATTAAGATACATCAGGTTTAGCCGGGTGGTGGTGGCACACACCTTTAATCCCAGCACTCGGGAGGCAGAGCCAGGTGGATCTCTGTGAGTCTGAGGTCAGCCTGGGCTACCAAGTGAGTTCCAGGAAAGGCGCAAAGCTACACAGAGAAACCCTGTCTCGAAAAACCAAAAAAAAATAATAATAATAATAATACATCAGGTATCAGGTTTCACCAGCCAAGACCCCCTGAAAGGTCTCTAATGACACCATGGCCCAGATGATCCAACATCCAGAGTGGTTTCAAGGCAACTGGTTCATACAATACAGCCTCACAGACTACCCATAGGCTAAAATTTTCTTTGCGTCCCCATAAGATACAGCGGCCCCCTCCAGCAGGAAGTATTAAGAGATGCTATGCTCAAATTCCCAAATATACCAAGCTGGCTTTAGAGGTGGAATTGGCTCACTCCCCCTCTAAACCCAGACATATTGCTTTAAAAAAAAAATGGTTAAGAGATTCTTGTGTCCCAAATCAGAAGAGCTCTCTGGTGTGGGACAGAGAAAAACCAATATTTTTATTTAAAACAGGTTGATTATAAATGTGATCTCTTTCTAAAAAAGAAAAGGGGATATGATATAGATATATAGGAAGATATAGAGATGATAAGATAAAAGGGTAGATTAATGAACCTACTTTTAAAGAACAACTTGTTTAAAATGTTTTACATTGGTATAGATTTTAGTTTATGTTTAAAATGTTTACATTGGTATAAATTTTAGTTTATGGATACAAACTTGAAGTTAATTTTGTTATACTGTATATATATATATATATATATATATATATATATATATATATATATATTTCTATTCTTGTTTGAGGTATTATGTTTAACTCATTTAAAATTGTAATGGATAATTAAAAATAGATTAATAATTAGTCATCTATGATAATCATATTTGTAGCCATGTTGGTTAAGTCTTCTAGGTATACATAGATATATTTCAAATAGATAGGTAATCTTCAAACACTTCATAGACCTAGAGAATATGGCATTTAAATAACTTAGAATTCTGTTGACGTGAGACACAACTGCTCCTGGCTGCACCAATTGATCCAAGAGAATGTTGGGCTTCTAAGACATTTCCATTTGGAAGTTTGTCTTTTTGGCACAAAATGGCCTACTGGGCAAAGAACTGCCCTTGCCTTGATGGCTGACAGTACAAATGCAATGCTGTCCTTTCTGGACAAGCGGGACACAAGGAAAGTGACCACTGTACTCTGCCAAGACAGGGTAAGATGGTCTTTCAGAAATCCTGCTTCTGAAAATGGTCTGTCAGATACTCTAGGCCTGTAGCCAATTTGAATGCACCAACAATGCTGAGAAACATTAGGTGACTGTCCAGGCTGCCAGCTGTCTTGGTCTACTCTTGCAAGATTCCTGAAAGTTGCTTGCATCCATCTACCATTTCTCAGGTACCATTATGTTCCTTCTCAGGTCTTTGATGTGGTTAAAGACTAGATAGTTGTAATTTCCTCAGTTATGATAAAAGATAAGTTAGATATAAAACTTTAAACTCACAAATATAAGATAGATAGGACATCTTCTTTAATATTGTAACTATAATTCTTGCTCGATAATTGTTTTGTTATATGTAATTTTACCATGTTAAAGTTAAAACCTTCCCTTTTAAAAAAAGAAGAAAAGGGGAAGTGCTGTGGTTATCACTCTATATAAATAAAACACTGATGGCCAGTGACCAGGCAGGAAGTATAGGCGGGACAAAGAGAGAGGAGAATTGGGGAAACAGGAAGAAGGAGGAGAGACATTGCAGCCACCGCCATGATAAGCAGCATGTGAAGATGCCGGTAAGCCACCAGCCATGTGGCAAGGTATAGGTTTATAAAAATGGGTTAATTTAAGATATAAGAACAGTTAGCAAGAAGCCTGCCACGGCCATACAGTTTGAAGCAATATAAGTCTCTGTGTTTACTTGGTTGGGTCTGAGCGGCTGTGGGACTGGCAGGTGACAAAGATTTGTCCTGACTGTGGGCAAGGCAGGAAAACTCTAGCTACAAGATGCGATCACAGTTTTGGTGGTGGTGGTGGTAGTGGTTTAGAGAGAAGCTTGTATTCACTTGAAGCAGTTTTTAGGACACAGGCTGAGTTTGCAGATTTGTATTTGAATGGGCTATGGAAGGGGGGAAATGAATGGCTTTTATATATCTTTGCCCATAATGTACGCTGCACCATACCTCCTCTGACCAGCAGCCTCTCCTGTGTGTGAAGAGATTCTGCATCTTAAGACTGACTTCTCACATCCTCTTAGGAACCCAGAGCTGTTTATTATTATGTGTTTTGTTTAATTAAGAACTGTGACTTGTCTTAAAATCTGTAAGCAAAATAGTGACTCGATGGAATGTGTGGAAGTGCTGACTATTGCTGTGATAGCAAAGGTGTCATGTGACTGATAGAAATTACTTCATGGGATCTTGTGGCCGATACAAGATACCGCCTGGAACCCAATTCTTTGTCCCCTCTGTCTCCAAAAGTTCATCTTAGAGGAAACTTTTCACTGTCTAGGAGCTCATTGTCTTTATGCTTTTCTTACGCTTGCTCTCCCTCTCCCTCTCTCTCTCCCTCCCCCCCCCTCTCTCTCTCTGTGTGTGTGTGTGTGTGTGTGTGTGTGTGTGTGTGTGTAACGTCCCCAAAGGACCAGGCCTTTCCAGTTACCCACAGAGAGCTTCAGCTCCCCGTCTTTAAATATGAGAATTGTGTTCATTTTTGAGGCAGGCTCACTGGCCAAGAAGTCACTAGGCTGTCTGGTGAGAGAGTCCATGAATCTGCCTCTTTCCACCTCTCCAGGGCTAGAATTACAAACATAAATTACCATACCCAGCATTTTTTTATTTAGGGTTTGTTTTTTATTATATAGGGTTACATAAAATGATTTTCATGCATGAATATATTTTACTTTTTGTGAATATCCCTATCATTCCCAACTATCTCTTCCCTTCTCATCAAAATTACTTTTATAAGGTTGATGAGAAGCAAGCACTTTTAATCAATTTTTTTTAAGCTGGATTCTATGAGTTAAACACAGATCCTTGCAGTTGAGAGGCAAACACATAACTGACAGAGCTCTCACAGCCCGATTTCCTCTCCTCTTGGTGAACTATTTCAGGTTTGTCTCCAGCTGTCCAATAAAATAAATAATCACCCTAAAAATAATCATAGTACTTTTGAGACTATAATTCTCTAATTCCACCCTTTTCTTACCTCCCTCCAAGTCCTCCCATGCACCCCCCCTTGCTCTTTCAAACTCATGGCCTTTTTATTTTTGTTACATATGTGTGTATTAAAAAACAAACAAAAAACCAAAAAAACAGCCACTTATCCCTGACACTAGAGAAGAATTGCAAACAACTTTTAAAAATAAAGCAAGTGTTTTCATGTCAATGTTTTAATTTTTTAATGATTGGAGACTGTTGTATATCATATGTGGCAAACACCTAGGAACCACAGGTCATGCAGATACCACAGAAGAAGAAAAAAAATCAAACTTTTGCCTCAGGGAGGAATAAGCAGAAAAGACTTTTTATTATTTCCATGTGTTGTTTTGAATATATTATTCCAAAGAGCACTTAGCACCTTCACAGTGCTAAATTAATTTAAAATGATAATATTTTTCCTTCTTTTCTAAGATCTTTTCTGTGGGAGGATGCAGGAGGTAGACAGCAGAACCGGGGGCTTTGATCTTGCCTGTAAAGTACTTCAAGTCCAAAGTCTTGAGGTGACATTTTCACAAGCTCAATTTGTTGCTGGGATACAAAGCTGGGAGGTAGAATGTAGCTCTATTTCATCAGTTTATAAAAACTATATTTTTAAAGGGCTGTCCCTGCTTTTTAGAACATTTCCTCTGTTTCAGATCTTTCTTAGCCCTCCAGCTTCCCTAAAGGCTAGTTGGACATGTAATTTCTATAGATGTCTCAATGACTTCCTCCAACTTGGAAGCGGCTCCCTCTGTAGGCACTGAGTACTGTTGCTTCCATGTACTTCATAGCAGAACCAAGGTGAACTCTCACTTCCCTGGAACACAGAGCAAATGACTTTTCTTGAGCCTCTGATGCAGTAAGTGCTGGGAGACTGGGACCTGTGTCTCCAGCAGAATGGAAGTTTTTCCATGGAGAATTTACAAAGGGAGACTGGCTCTTGCAGATGTACTTTGTTATAAAATATGATAAACTTGTCTTTATCCCTCTATTCTTTCCCCTTAATGGGTCTCTGTTTTAATTTCTGTTTGTTTGGTTTTTCTTTTCTTTCAATTAAGAATGCCGAATTTCATAACATGAACACTAGGGGTGGCTCAGCAGTTAAGAGCCCACATTGCTTTGCCAAGGACATAGATTCAGTTCTAGAGGATCTGGTACTCTGTGGCCTCCCTGGGGACCTGCATAAAAACCTGCACATAAACTTGTGTGGGTACACACACATACACATAAGCAAAAATAATAAATAAATCATTTTTAAAAGAAAACAAAAGACTTCCTACCCAGGTATAAAGCTAGTACAGTGTCCACTTACTTCCTTTCTTTTGCAAGAGGCTATCTGACGTCTTCCTTTCCCTCCATTGCTCTGTGTGCTCTCTTTTTCTTCCTATCAAAGCTGACAGCAACAAATTTAGAGTATTCTCTGACATTCTAAGAATTTGAAGTTAGGTGTCACCTCCTTCTAACTAGCCCCGGCCCCACAACTACACTCAAGGGTGGACCAACAGTGGGTAACCTCCTCTTAAAATCAATGGCATGGAAAGATCAATTGAAAAAAGTACACTTGAGTAAGCAAGAGATACAGGAACAGAAGAATGGAAAATTGGGAACCTAAATAAAAATACAAAGACACACCTTCGTAGTAGGCATTTTCTCTTTAGACTGCCAGCCAGCTCCCAAATAAAGGCACAGAGACTTATTATTAATTATGAATGCTTGACCATAGCTTAAGCCTGTCCCCCTAGCTCTTTTTAACTGAATTTAACCTTTTCTACTCATCAACATTTTGCCCTGAGGATTTTTTTAGCTTTCTTTCATTCTGTATGTCCTACTTTCCTGTTTTTTCCATGTCTATCTGTCTGGCCCCTGTTGTCTCCCTGGTGTCTCTTTTTCTTTCATTCCCTAACCATAAATTTCTCCTCCCACTTACTCTCCCTGCCTAGCAGTCCCACCTATACCTTCTTCCTCTCTTTTGGCCATTCAGCTTTTTATTAGACCAATTAAGTGCCTTAGGCAGGCAAGAAAAAACAGCAGAACATCTTTACATAATTAAACAAGTGTAACACATCTTTACATGGCTAAACAAATATTATATAGCATAAACAAATGCAACACATCTTTACACAGTTAAGCAAATATTCTGCAACATAAACAAAGACAACACATTTTTACATAGTTAAACAAATGTAACACATCTTTGCATAGTTAAACAAATATTCCACAACATTTTCTCCTTCATCAGGTACGAATTACATTTACAATATCCAGTCCATTTGCATTTGGCAAATTCAGAGAAAATACTCCATTATCTATCATATCTTGGTGAGTGCAAAGTTGTATACCTATTTTACTTTCTGCCCTAACTTGTATTACCAATCCAAAATTATCTTTTCAGACCTTAAGACATTTTCTTAGGTAAATGATTTAAACTTTTATGTTTCTCAATCTTATACACTTTTCATCTCTTATGTAAGTTTCTTTTCTGAATTTGCTAACAAGGAAAACAATAACAATCTTGTTTTCAACTCTATCAGAGATCTGAGAAGGATATAATGTCACCTGAGTAAACAGAAAGTGAAGAGCAAGAAACTTCCAAAACTAGAGAAATGACAAAAACTTCTGGCTTCCTGGACAGCCAACCAAGATTCTGCTACAATGTTGGGGCATCCATCTTTGGTCGACAGGCCTAGAATATCTGACAGATTTTCTGTGAAGCAGGAATTTTCCTTGTCTTGGCAAAGTTTGGCAGACTTTTTCCTGTGTACCCTGCTTGTCCAGTTTGTACAATATACTGTCAGGAGTCAAGGTAAGGCAGTTTCTTGCCCAAATAACTAGCATTACCACAACAAAAGCAGACTACATATGGAGGTACTTCAATGCCCCATCATACTTTTATGAAGTAGATTGGTGCTGCCAGGAGCAAACAGGTCTCATTGTCTTGAAAAGCCTTAGGTTATTAAATATCTTCAATGCCATATTCTGTAGGACTCTGAAGCATTTGAAGATTACCTATCTAAAATATATTTGTTTAACCTTGAAATATACCTAACATGACTACAGGTTTGATTGTTATAAATGACTATTAACCTGCATTTCTTAATTATCCTGTTTGTAATAATAGTTTTCAATGACTAAAACTTTGTATTACATTTTCAAATGAACTACATAGGTACAATACCTTAAACAAGAGTAGAAACATATATGTTTATATTAAATAAATCAAATTTGTATCAATGTACAAAAATTCATACCAATGTAAAATATCTGAGATGAATAGTTGTTTTTTTTTAATCCTATATTCCTATATACCCACTAAATGATCTATAACATCTATAGAGACAAACATTTATAACCAAACAAATGACTAAAAACAACCCACCCCAGCTCTTGGGAATATGGGTATTGTGTTCTCTAGACTGCTTCTTCTTGTCTGAGTGCAACATCATCCCTAGGGAACCCTGAGAAAATTGAGATAATGCCCAAATCCCAAGAAAACTAGCTATAACACTTCTTGTCTAGTCTCTGTGCAATGAGAAAGCTCAAGGCTTATCTGAAGTTCTGACTAAAATAGTCTGTAAGACTGGACCATCTCAGCTACCAGCCTTGAAGTTTTTATGAATGCAGAACTCTGAGGAAACTGCAACAGAGGCACTCTGAAAGGCTGGATAATATGGGCTACCTGTTTTCATTGGTGTCTGGTTCCCTTGCTCTGAAAACACACAAACTTTCAAAAGTAACATACATATCTGCATTAACACAAGTATGGATTTCATGTTATACACAAGCCATACAATGATGATTTTTTTGTTTTGTTTTTTGTTTGAGCAGATAAAAGACATCTGTCACCTTTACAAGTTTGTTTGGACTGAGTAACCAAACCTATATCCATGCCATTTGAAAGGAGGGACATGTAATAATAAGTCATGAGGACTCTGTAACAATAAGATTTATTGTATCTCATCCATTCTCAGAGCTGTTCCCATGTCAAGGGATCAGCATATATGTCACCTGTTTTGTAGTTTTTTCTGGGTTTATTTCTTTAGGTTTATAGCCAAGATTTTCAGGAGGTCTCCCCTAGTCAACCTGATCCCTATTAACTTTGAAGTAATCCATAGCCTTTCTTTTCCCATGGAAACAAAAGCACAACCTCTCCCTTAACACTACATTTTCTGAATTCCGTTTTAAAATTAAGATATCCCTAAAGTATCCAGGCTAGTTTAACTCAGCAATGCATTTTACAGTCCCATGTCTCTCAGCAGCTACCATTTGCTCATCAGCATTCAAAAATTTCAAAGTCAACAAAGCACCATACAGGATCCTAACTCCCTGTGTATTTACCATCTTTATGTGGCTTATTCTTTTTCTATTTCTTTATTCTTTCTTTAAAGACCTCTCTTAATTAATTTTAAACTATTTATTTTTTCTATGACTGTCTATACCCATTTTCTTTTCCTTCTTAAGCACCTACATACACCTTAACCTGTTTAAAGTTTTTTGGTCTGGACCTGTTTCACTGTGCACCTGTAGTGTTCTCTTTCCATGTGAGCCATGTTCTCTTTCCATGTGAGCCAAACTTTAAAGTAGTTCTTCACCATTCGGCTCTAGTGGTTGTCTCTGCCCCCTTCTCAGGTATGTGAGAGCCAAGCCTTAAGCCCAAGGGCCTGACCAAGAGCTGTATGTAACCAGGAGCTACACTTAACCACCCCAGCTCTAGGAAGTTGGTGCCTGCACTATGGTAGGTGTTTTTACTTAGTCTGCTATTTCTACAAAGTATGTCAGGTGCTCAAGTGCTCTACAGTACAGCAGTGCCTCTTGAAGGAGCTGTATCCATTTTTTTGTTGTTGTTACTGTTGTTGTATGGTTTTTGTTTTTTCTTTTTCAGCTTTGCAGGCCCTATGTGGAAATTCAGGCCCCACGTTGGGTGCCATTTTGTAGTTACTTTTTCTCCTTTGGCCATCAGCCAGCTCCCAAATAAAGATACAAGAGATGTATTATTAATTATGAATGCTCAGCCTTAGCTTAAGCTTGTCCCATTAGGTCTTTTAACTTAATTTAACCTGTTTCTATTCATCTACATTTTGCCCTCAGGGCCTTTTACCTTTCTTTTATTCTATATGTCCTACTTTCCAGCTTCCTCCATGTCTGTCTTTCTGGCACCTCACATTTCCATGGCCTCTCCCTAGCATCTCTTTTTCTTTCTTACCCCAAGCCTAAATTCCTCCTCCTACTTACTCTTCCTTCCCAGAAGTCTTACCTATAACTCCTCCCTTACTATTGGCCATTAACTTTTTATTAGACCAATTAGGTGCCTTAGGCAGGTAAGGTAAAACAGCAGCACATCTTTGCATAGTTAAACAAATATTCCACAAAACACCTTGTAGGAGAGATTTGGATGTGAGGAAAGATAAAAAGGAGAAGAAGAAGGGAATGAGAGGAGCAGAGAGACCTAGGAGGAGAAGACAAAAAGGAAGGAGGTGATAAGAAAACAAAGAAGGGAAGATGAGAAGAACATGAAGTGGAAGAACAAGAAAGGGGCAGACAAAGAAAGGAGCAGTTAAAGGATGAGAGAGAAAAATAATGTACATTTCTAGAGACAAAAGTCTATAAGTGGGGAGTCCATGTAAGAACCTGTGTATGAAGAATTAAAAACAAAATTATATCTAATATGACAAAGTAGCCAAGGGTAGGGTTTCCTTGTAGATTTGATGAAGGTATGGATATAGATTACTGATGGCCATCTTAAATCCTGCTAAAATAAAAAGGAGGTAAGTTCAAATAATTTAAACTAGTGAGATCTTGAGTATTGATTTTATACCTGGCTGCTCAAGTAGGAAATGGGAATCGAAAGCAGTTAAAGTTTACGAATAGGTGCTTCATTCATGCCTCGATTCTTTTTTTAAAAATGTGTGGCAATTCATTAATGCGTTAGAGTGCCTATTTAGATGATTACCACAAAAGTTGAAATAGAATCAACAGAGTATTTTAGGGTGTAAAGCTAGATGACCTGAATGGAGGAATGGTTATCATCCATCTCCAAAGCTTTTCACGTCAGGAGTGTGCATGTGTGTGCAGTGCACATGTGAAATATTTTTCTCACTGCACATATTAATCAAAAGCCATCGTAAAATGCTGACATGTGTGCAATGAAGAATTCAGAGGATTTGGAAGTGGTAAGTTGTTTTGAGCAGTTTCACCAGTGTCTCCATTCTGAGGGTGATGGTTTGCTTCCCAATGGACCTGTCCTTTTCTTCAGCCCATTCTGGTTCCAGAGTGGATTTTTCATCCCAAGTCATTACTTAATTAATGAATATAAGAAACACCATGACCCCACATCCACACCATCAAGGAATTGCAAGTCAAAATAACAAGATACCAATACACTATCAGAATCACCCAAATCCATAGCAGTGATAGCATCAAATGCTGTTGAGTGATGAAGCAGCTGACACTTCTTTATTGCTGGTGGTAACAGAAAATGGTAAGGCCACTTTGGGAGACAACTTGGCAATCTTCTACCAAACTGGAAAGGCTCCTATGATCTGATATGATAATTATGCTGCTTGACTAGTTACCCTAAAAAGTAGAAAACTGGTGCCCATACAAAGGGTTACACAAAGATGCTTGTCACAACTTTATCCATAATTGACAAGATATAGTAGTGATGAAAATGTCCCTCAGCAGGTGTGAGTATTATAAACTGTGGGGCATGCAGGCGATGGGATATTACTCAGTGATAAAAGGAAATGAATTATCAAACTATGAAAAGACCCAGATGATGCAAACTATTGCTAAATGAAAACAAACGAATCTGAAAAAGCTACACATGATATCATTCAAACCACATGGCACTCTGGAAAAGGCAAAATCATGGAAACAATCATAGGAACACTGTTTTCTGGGAATTACAGGGTATGAAAAGTATTCTTAGAGTTGTTTTACATGATACTACAGTAGTGAAGGCATGCTGCCTGTCCTGGTTAGGGTTTCTAGAGCTGTGACGAGACACACCATGCAAACTATTATAAAGGCAATCATTTAATTGGGGCTGGTTTACAATTCAGAGGTTTAGTTCATTATCGTCGTGGCAGGAAGCGTGGTGTCATATAGGCAGACATGGTGCTGGAGTTCTACATCCAGATCAGACAGCATCAGGAAGAGAGAGACACTGGGCCTTGCTTGAGCATTTGAAGTATCAAAGCCCACCCCCAGTGACACAATTCCTCCAACAAGGCCATGCCTACTCAAAGACAGGCCACACCTCCTAATAGGACTACTTCCTAGTGACCACGCATTCAAATATATGAGCCTAGGGAGGCCATTCCTATTCAATGCTTTGCATCTACTCCATCCCGCAGACTGTGCCATAACCAGGATCCTAGTGCAAACTATCAACTTGTGTTAATGTTGTGTTATTGTAAGTTCACTGATGCTGAATGTGGAGCATTCTGCTGTAGGATGTGAAAGCTGAAGAGGTTAGGCATGTATGAGTCCTCTGAGAACTCTCTGAACTCTGCTCATCTTCATTGTGAACTTAAAAATATTCTAAACGTGAAATTTGTATTTATAAAAGCAAGGAAATGCATATAACATTAGTTTTTTTGCCAACTTTTTGTCCTCCAAAAAGTTATACCTTTTTATTCTCCCATCATTTGTATGTATTATCTTCTTCACACCTACTCAAAGTCTGTAGACTATTTATTTTATGTTTTTACTACTATTTCTATATGTTGAAAATCAACATCTCATTTTTTAAATATGCATAAATTTATGTTCAAAGCTAAAAACTGTTTATAAACTATTTAAACTTCACATTCATTGCCCGTTTGTGTGCCTCAAAAAGTGCATTTTAAAAGTTGGTCCTGATTTTAAATTACATTAATTAATTAATTAATTAATTAATTAATTAATTAATTAATTTCACCTGCCAAGTATGACACCTTCCATGGTGAGTTCAATCTCATCTGGGCCATTAGAATGTCTTATGGGTCCTGCTTTTGAGAAGCAGTATTTTTGGTGTTTGCTTATCCGTGACTCAACATTACTGAAACATTTCTGCTGGAATGAAGGATGTAAGTCCTTTATACCATTGTTCGTAAAGGCCATGGGCTCTTCTGCTACAGCTTTTGACTGTTTGACCTTCAGGAGCTGCAATACAGAAAGCCTCCTGCTCCCTTTCCTTCCTCCACAACTGTTTTAGCTCCGTTGAAATCTTTCTTCCTGCCTCCAGAAGAAAGGTCATTGCAACGTAGTCTCTTTGTGCTTGATTTCCACATCCACAACTTAAATAAATAGGCATTTCTGAATGGAGATGAACTCAAAATGGCTTCTTCATCCTTAGCCCTGTGATAACTTTAGAATAGGTCCCCAGCAACCCCTTCCCAACTGCAGCTCCAATATCTGTAGCACCTCCATCATGCCATTTTCATGCTTTCATTATATAGTCCACTTCCACAGGAGCAATGTGTCAGGAAGTGCCGGGCTTGTGACTACAGTTAAAATTGTCCTCAACAAATCGGCACTGCCATCAGCTCAGAGCTGGGCTAATAATGCCATCCTGTCAGCGTCCATGCTTTTGATAAACATTTCTTCTGAGCAAAGGATGTGGGAAAGTTATGTAATCATTTGGAAATATGTCAACATAGCTGTGGGACTTGGGGCAATTAAGCTTGCTCTTCCTTGCATAAAATGCAGAATGGGGTCAGAAAAGTGGGTACTTACACCCAATTTAGTGATGGTGTAGGGAGCCAATTGGTTTGCTTAATGTTTCCTTGTTTGTGTATAGTTGGAATTTATTCGGGAATGGATGCAGGAGGTAAGAAGAAAGAAAATGTGTGGTAGTGAACAGCTCCACAAAAGAGAAAAATTAAATGAGTGCCTCTACCTCCTACCGTGTGTGTGTGTGTGTGTGTGTGTGTGTGTGTGTGTGTGTGTGTGTGTGTGTGTTTAGTTGGGGTAAAGATTTTGATGGCTTCTTGTTTGCTCAGCCTCTTATTTTTTGAACTTAAAGTTGCTCTAGGTTTCTTTCTGCCCTCTGATCATGTGCCCTGACATGATGCAGCGGCTTCTTGTAGAGGCACCGGCCACATCTCTGTAGGTGGGAGGGTCGTCACTGACATGTGAAGCAATCTATGCATGCATCACCTGTCTGGAGTCCTGACATTTGTCTGTGATGAACAGTGACAAGATTTCTGTCTCCTTTAGAGCCAAATTGCATGAAGCTCAGGGCTGAGATTCCAGGGTGCCTGCTCAATTAGGTGCACATTACAGACCCTGTCCTCATTCCTTGGCCCTTATCCTCATGGTATTAGGTTTTGTATATTTAATTTGGTTCATATTTTTAAATAGAGACCTTTCTGTGGTCATTGCTTCCTAATATGTTTGGGCCATATCCTTTATCTGAAAATAAGGAAGGCCAAGTAGGCATTTCTAATTCTTACCAGATCAAGGACTGATCTGAGTGTGTTGGCAGCTCATAAGAAGTGCTCCATACTTGGGCTGATGGTCTGCCTGTCCTAGACAGAGACCTGGAATCCTAACCCCATCTCATGATGTCACTGAATGTCATGTTGTATTCAGATGCACCCTGGTGTCTGTGGTACAGGAAGCTTAGTTTAGCTTCCCGGGTGGTATCTTTGTCTTTGTCTTCGAGGTCTGAGTGTGTTGAGATCATGCTTTCCTGGTTATTCCACCCACTGTAGATGTTTCTGTAGTGAGCAGTTCGAGCAGAGGTGGGCTTCCTGCAGCACATGTGGTGTCTCTGCCCGCATCTGTGTGGTGACGATCATTGGTACTCTATGCCAAGTGCTAGCCCTTGAAGTAAGCTGCCTCCACATTTTCCTTGAAAGCCCCAATGTTTGGAGATGGAGAGAGGTGGGAAAAGGAAGGATCAGAGATGAAAGAGAATTCTGGCCTGAACCAGATGGAGAAGCTTCAGAGAGACAGGCCAGGGGGGAAGCGAAGAGTTCTAGTGTGGACGTCTCCCTTCCTTCCTCTGCTCACTCTCTTCTTTTGTCCTGTGCACACTCCTTTCTTCCTCCACCCTTGTTTCTGATCTCTGGAATCTCCTGGCCTGCCTCTCTGTTATAAATGGCCATACTAATGTCTGCCAGGTGTTTCCCTTTGAAAAACCGAGTCTAACAGGATGGGTAAGAGAGGAAACAGTGAGGAATCAGATATCTAAGCTTTGGGCTAAAAGTGGGGTCTGATAAAAGAGGGATCTCAGAACATCGGTAGCTATGATGTTAAAGAAGTGCACTCTGAGTCCAGATACTCTAGCCTTCGGTACTGAAAAAAAAAATAGTGGACTGTCTAAAATTACTCAGTCATAATACCTCACAGGAAATATGATAATAAATTAAGAGCCATTCTTTGCAAACTCTGTCAATGCTGTTGCAGAGATAATCAATAAGTAAGACACTCTGCAGGAAAGTCCATGGTAAGAATAGCAACCTTTGTCACAGAGTAACAAAGGCAAAAGGAAACTCAAAGGTGCTTGTTTCAAGAAACAAATGAGTTCCAATTTAGCAGGAGTCAGGTCATGTAAAGATGGGAATTTTCACTTGGATGGGAAATGCAAAGCAGAGTATAATGAAATAAACTTGTTGGGTTGTATGTAGACTGAGTCTAGAATCCTGGTGAGTTCATTGATGACAACCTGGTATGTCCCTGGCCCTCAGGACAGTTGTGCTTTGTGAGACAAAAGATATGGATATGATTTTTTTAAGACACATCATTTAAAAGCATTCTATGCTTATATATGTTCATATATGTGAGCATATGTATTTATTTGCATTACAAATAAAAAAAGAATAAAAGTTCTTTTGCATGGGGTTCTGAAGCACACAGGCACTCCTGAGGACTATTACTTGTTCTTGTTTAGCAACAAAGAAGAAAGTCCAAGATTCCACCACTTTGAGACTGACTTATTACATCAACAGAAGGCTTACATTAAAAGACAAAAGAGCACTCTGTATAGATAGCTTAGGGAACTACTTCTTACATCATTGAAATTGCTGGAAACATCTGGCTGCCATACACTTGCCCTGAACGAATGTCTTCTATAGGAGAGATCACTGCATCTCTTAGCCCTCACCATGGTCCCTTGCCTTGGTGTTTTTCTAGGGTGTTGTTTTTCCTGTGTATGGGATGATCCTGTGACCAAAGGTGTTTCCTATCTGTGAGATGTGCTCAGTATTTTATCCTGATTGGATCATTCTGGTTAGTAATAATTCAGACTAACATCACCAGTTTTAAGAAGCCTTCCTGTTTTCTCTTTACTGAAAACAATATCATCTCATGAGCCTTTAAGTTCATCACGATGTACAACCCAAGTTCTTGAATGTATTAGTCCTTATCAATGTAGTCAAAAGAGATAAGAAAAAACGAGAATAAGACCACCAGAATCTAAGTTCCCCCTTTTTTTTTCTGTATTGTGCTATTCAGATGGAAAAAATTAGCAAATATCTGACAGTTGGATACTGGGGTACTCAGACTGGATCATATATTCAAAGTCACAAAAAAAAAAAAAAAAGAAAAGAAAAATGTCAGGTGGTGGTTGTGGTGGTGGTGGCGGCGGCGGCGGCGGCGGTGGCGGCGGCGCACGCCTTTAATCCCAGCACTTGGGAGGCAGAGCCAGGCGGATCTCTGTGAGTTCAAGGCCAGCCTGGGCTACCAAGTGAGTTCCAGGAAAGGCACAAAGCTACACAGAGAAACCCTGTCTCAAAAAAACAAAAAACAAAAAACAAAAACAAACAAACAAACAAAAAAAACAAAGTCAAGTTGCTGCTAACTCTACTGTCCAGCTTGCTGCTGTGCAAAAGGATTGATATTTACAGTAATGCTGACTTTAAAACACTACATTATCCTAAAGTAAATGCCCTAAACCATCTACTATAGTGGACTGTTTCTATCCTAATTCCACTTCCTCACCTATAGACAGCTGGTCGGGTCCAATGCCAGGCAGATCTCCCTGTCTTATGCTGTGGGTCCGCTCTCTTGTTAGTGTGTTGACACTGTTTCTCATTCTGAGCCTGTGTTTGGATGAGCTACTTGTGCTTGCTCCCAAACCTGATGGTGTCCATTGTTCTTGTTTTGTAATTACATAAATTGATTAGATATTATATAAACCGACGAACTAAGACAAGGAGAGGAGAGCTCTTCTCTCTAAATCCAATGCTTAAGACACTCCACCAAGCAAATTGCTGAAGTAATACCTGAGGTTTTGCTGAGATATACTGGAGTCAAAATCCCTGAGGACAAAACAGCTGCAAAGGATTGAGAGCTAGAAAATCAGTTTCCAACCTAGATCCCTCAATTAATTCACAGTTGTCATTGAGTCCCTAATGGGGTTCACACTTGGCAATACTGGAGGCTCCACTTGTATTTATGAGGCTCCAGTTGGGCATCTCTACAACTACAACATAAGTTAATAATTTTAATTTTATATGCTAAAAATGAACTCTATTCTATCTTGCATGATGCCTTTAAGGTAGTAGGGAATTTTGTATTCATTTCAACCGTTTATTGATACAACAAATATTAAGCACATGTTATCTCACAGGCCCTACTCTGTCAATTGAGATTTGACTTTTAGGAGTGTTGGGCTTGGACTTTAGAACAAGTCAATTTATTCCAAAAAATATTTTTATCACTGTGGGAGTCACATCATTCAAGGTTACTGCCTTAAAGATATAATGAAGATAGGTGCATAAACAGATGGTTTCAATATAAGTCAGACGTGGCCAGATGAGTAAGATAGAGGAAAGGCTATCTGTTAATACTGGAAATAGGAAACAACATGTTACTTCAGGGAATAACTCGGTGTAACAAACACTGACAATGAGAAGCTTGGCACAAGTGTGTAGGAATAGGTCTATGTGATAAGCTCTGCCACCTCACCTTTTTGTAAGAGCCATGAACAGCTGAATTGGTTTTTTAAATTAGTGATAAGGAAAAGCTATATGTAAAAGCAGTCACTCCGGCACCATTTTAGGCTTTAGATTACGGACGCTAAAAGTCAAAGCTCAAAGACCAGTGAGGACATGGCTGTCAGTTGAAAAACAATGCAGATCTGAAAATCTGCACCAGTGCATCTTGACCCAAACTTACAAGTGGAGAGCATGAGAGGCTGGCAGGAAGAGAGGCAGAGAAACGCACTCGCTTCTGAGAAATCATCTTCCTGGAATTTAAGCCAGCCAGGCTGTTCGCTGTCCCTTTTTATGTAAATATACAACTCAAGGTTGAGGGGGACCTTAACAATGGAACCTTGCTGACATGTTTGGCTGTGGTCACCAGTGCTATGAAAAAAGAATTAAAATTCTAAGTGGAGATCTGACTTTTGAGCATGCTAATCTTGGGTTCTAAAATGACATGTGGACTATGTGAGATGTGTGTGTGTGTGTGTGTGTGTGTGTGTGTGTGTGTGTGTGTGTGTGTGTGTTATTATGACAATAATGCTTCCAACTTAACCAAGAAGTGGATGTTGTAAAGTCTACTTCTCTTAAACCCTCACTTGTGAGTCAAGCAGACAGAACCTCTTTTAAATAACTTTGACCTTTATGATCTTTGAGAGTATCCAGAGATGAATTTCAGATATAGTGACTTAAATGTGGTCCAGGACACTGCACTTCATGGTATCTAGTCATAGCACTGCTTACCTTTAGAATGGATTCCTGCCCACTGAAAGCCCCATATGGAATTTATTATAAAATACAAAAACCTGCAGTCAGCAAAGAATTATGTAGAAGGAGGTTCAGAGCTGGGACCATCCTTCTCAGAGGAGAAGATGTATAAATGGAGCAAATCCCAGACAGAAACACAAACAACTATCATTTCATAAACTCCCAAACACAATTTACTATAAATATTCATATGTACTCACTTCAGCGAAATTGCCTAACATCTCTTCCTGCAATAGAGAAACCACGTTTTGCAGAAAACCTCATCATCAATAGGTACTTTTAAATCAAGCACAGAACGAGATTGTTATATATGGAGTGATATTTTGAGTCCAAACACTTCTGCTTTAAAGCTTAGTAGTCAAATTTCCTTGGAAAATCATGTGACCAAGGCCTGAACTCCTAAAGCTTGCACGTGTAAATGCCACCTCTTCATAGAAACCAGGTCTAGACCTGGCACCATGACTCCATTCCCTTCTTTCTCTGTTAGCTAGTTATGTCTTCTAAAGCTGGCTTTGTCCTACCAGCACACAATGTACTCTTCATTAGTCTATGCTTAAGAAAAAAATCCCTTCGTAATTTTTCAGCTTGAAAGACAAGATTGTCATAAATGTCCAGCAAGATAAGATCACAATTAAATCATTCATATAAGTAAAATAGCTTAGAAACTGGCAGCAAAAATATTTCAGACTCTGTGTATTTTCCTCTTTATCCAGGGCAATGTGCTGCAAAGCATTCTGAGGTGGCAGCACTCTATTTATTGTACAATTATGTCATGATATCTTCTTATTGCCACAAAGCTGCCAGGAAGCTAGCTCTGTGTATGCCTGAAGAGTTTGCCTTGTATGAGTATTTGCATTAAATAAATGAAAATTCACCTCTTTGCATAGATAGCATGCAGAGACACAGAAGTGTTCCCTGCTATTAGAAATGGGCTCGTACAGGCTATAAACATTGTAAATGAATTTTTGGTTGATTTGTTCCATTTATATAAAATAGATTGAACATGCAGCTTTATGAAAATGTGTTTATTTAACCAGAAACCACAAATATTTTTAAGAATGCACTTTGCCATTTAACTTTTAATTTTGGGAGTTCTTTTTATGAATGTTCATAGTGATTTTATTGAACTGTAAGCTAAAATAAATGTACCAGAGGGGTTTTGCAGTGCTTTTCCTCCAAACAAAATGTTTATATGAGACAGAACACAAGTTTAGAGCTATGATTGATAGACAGTTAAAATGGTTAAAATAAAATGCTTGCCATGGGGAGTCTAGATTCAGGGCCACTTCACTGTGAATATTTAATTGTCCAAAGAAGTACAAACACTAATGGGCAATAGAAATTATTTCTTTCCATTGTGATTAAAAAATTCCTACATGGCCATGACTTTCTTTACCTGCAACTGTAGAGAGAGAGAGACAGACAGACTGAGACAGAAACAGAGACAGAGAGAGGTGAATTGTTTATAACAGCCAATTTTATCAGTATTTTGAAATGCTAGGAGACCAAATCAAAATAGCATTGTCCACTGTGAACATTGGTGATTATACTGCCATTTGCAAAAGGCACGTGGATATGCATACACATGTACAAATACATACATACATACATACATACATATATTTATATATATAAAATTAGGATTTTGAACAGAAATTAAATAACAGCAGAAGAGAAATTAAATCCAGAGAAATGAAGTCGAAGGACAAATCTATTTTGGTTATCCTGGCGGTAATTCATGCAGATAATCATGAGCCCAGCAGTTAATGACCTCTCCTCTGATACATTAAGTCCAACCAAAGATAATGGTGTCCTGGGTAAATTAACAAACCCAGTGGTAAACTTGCTTCCAGTTCAGCGGGAGACAGTGTGCAAATTAGCATCTGTTCTTAATAAGATCAGTGTCCTACAAGCCAGTTCTTCAGCGCTCACAATGCTGTCTCTTTCCAGGTGAAAATGTTTCTCCTGAGAAGCCTTGCACAATCCATTCTCTTGACAGAGATTGTTTTTATCCTAATCAGTTCCCACCTTAAAACTTTCTCTATTTTTCCCTACCTTCCTGCTGTGAAAGCTGCTGTGAGTTGTTGAGAATGATTATTCATTTGTAAGCTTCTTTAATAACATTTTCGTTAGATGTCAAGGTTCCCAGCTGCGTGAACCAAGAGTTTGATTTTATAATTATAACCATGCTGCAAAAGTTATGGTCACTATATGGGAAATCTTGGTGGGATTCACTAATCGCTACTTTGTGGCTTTTTCAAACAGCATTTATATTTTGTTAAATAATTGGAACACCTAAGGACAAACAGGTGCTGAGTTATTTTGTAGAATGCTAGGTGTTTGGGGCGGTTGAGTGTATCCTTGGTACTTGAAAAGGGTCAAAACCTGCAGTGAGAGATAAGAGCTATTTTAAAGGTACATTTTCCCATGGTGTTTAGAAAATTATATATTTTGAAAGCAATGATTTACCAAAAACTTTATGATTCATGGAATACTGATGCACACCTGCTATTTTATTTGAATTAAACATCCATGGCTTATTCCTACTTGCTAGGGAAAAAAACACAATATATGAGCTTTAGTGGTGCAAAGAAATGCAATTTAAGTGTCTAAACAAATAAGTTGTCTGCACCAGTGTGTGTGTTTGGGTATGCACGTATGAGTGGAGACACCTACTTACCACCTTAGTCTTGAAGCAAAGAATACTTATTATGTGCATGCATATTTCAAAGAATTTGGGGTGTTTGGGATACAAGTTCTCACACATTGTCTGTCAAAAGTTTTGTAAGTTAAAAAAAAATAAGTTCCATCCATGGATCTTGTCTGAGGAATACTCTCACTGTAAAATGTTTACCTTTTGTGACACATACTATTATTTCATGATTATATTAAAATACTCTTAAAGAGTTTTACATGTTAACCAGCTACTAAGAATGCCTTAATAGAATACTAATTTTTGTTAGAGGTGTCTCGACAATTTGAATTTTATATGCATGCATTATGTTTTCTTAAAATGGGAAAATTATGCATCTGAAGGAATCTGTCTAGAGTAATGGGGTTCTATAGAGGTTACTTTCATCGCGTCCTCCTGCAGTTATAGCTGTTTTACATCTTATTTGCAACAAAAGGGAACTCTAATTATCTTCAAAAAGAGCAGAAAATGGTGTGTCTTGCTGCTGATGTAATGTTGATTCCTGAATGCTGCTGATAGGAACTGACAACTAAATGCGTGTCACACTTTTCAAAAATCAGCCACAGTGACAGGATAACCACCTTTTGTGACCTAGGAGCCCCAAAAAGGAGTATATATTTGCCTGCTAAGTAGAAACAATTTCCAGTCTTTCTTTTTTAAAAAATAAAAATACACTTATCTTTAGGTTAGAAATAATTTATTTACTAATGTTAAAACTTGCTTGTATGATTTAAATTTTTTAGAAACCACCTACTGTAAATTATCCTCAGTGTTTTAAATTTCAGTACCAACCTTGGGAGAAGAGCAACCTGAACCCCTGACCTGTTCCCCTCTATTTCTTTCCTTTCTTTTTTTTTCTCTCCTTTTGACTTAGAGAAATGGGGAGGTATATATTTATGTCCAGTGCTGGAGTCCTGCATATAAAATTAACATGTGCTCCAGCTTTATTCTAAGTCACACGGATCTCATTTATAAATACAAATGAGATGCACATAGCCTATTACAAAATATTAAAATTAGAATTGAAAAGAAGATTGCATGTTTGAGTCTGGCTGCAGGAGTCATGTTGGAGAGTGTTTGTAAGATTGAACTGGTCGACTCTGAGCCCCAAATATGAAATTAATCAATGCAGGTTTGTAATATACTGCAAATAACCAACCTGTACCACAACACTTGATTTAAGGTTCACATTAAGCGATGGTGAACAGCTATAGACAAGAAGTCATACTCATGCATACATGGCATGCTCAGATAGAGTGAACTCTACCTCCAAACCAAGATTGAACTTTTGTAGGTAATAAACTTATACAGAATTTTATGTACAGCATGAGACATGGCATGGGATCCTATGGCTTCTATCTGTTGTTATTCCTTTCCTACCTATAGCAGGAGACTTGATAGGGACAGTACATAAAGGTAAATACTGGAAGAGATATTTATCTATACTATACAAAGTGCATCTTTATTTTGACTGCTTAGACCAGAGTTGTTAGTATGGATTTTGATATATAAAATGCATTGATGACTTGGCTCCTTACAAAGTAGATTAATCTACTTTTGTAATTAAATTAGCATTCTCTTTTTCCCTTTGCCAGCTGGCTTTCAGTTGTTGATAATACAACTGAATAGGGAATAATAATAGGCAGAGAGGTGGAGAGTTTGATTAAAATATAAATAAGTTCAAATAATTGTATGCGTTTTATGATTATGTGCACCCTCCTTCTCAAAGATAATAAATCACAGTTGACTATAAATAAAACTCTACATTTGAAATGACAACATAATTCAAATATATTCCTTTGTTTACCTAAGAAAAATTAGCTCACTTTCTCTTGAGGCAGAGAACAGAGTAAAAAGGAGAATAAAGTGAGTCAAAGAGGTGGTGAGGTGTTTGAGGAGAAAAAAATATAAGCAGCGATGGATAAAGTAGGCTAGAGTACGGTCAAGGAGAAGTGTGTGGTTATCAGAACTCAGGAGAGCTGGCCCTGAAGAAATGACCACAGATTGAAGTAGAAATAACAGCAGAACCTGGGGACAGGAGAACAAGAGAAGATACTATTTCTTTTTTTTTAATTAATTTATTTATTTTTTATTTTACAATACTATTCAGTTCTACATAATAGTCACAGATTCCTTGTTCTCTCCCTTCCTGCCCCCTCCCTTCCCCCCAGTCCACCCCCATTCCCACCTCCTCCAGATCAAGGTCTCCCCGAGGACTGGGATTGACCTGATAGACTCAGTCCAGGCAGGTTCAGTCCCCTCCTCCCAGATTGAGTCAAGCGTCCCTGCATAAGTCCCAGGTTTCAAACAGCTAACTCATGCAATGAGCCCAGGACCTGGTACCACTGCCTAGATGCCTCCCAAACAGATCAAGCCAATCAACTGTCTCACCTATTCAGAGGGCCTGATCCAGTTGGGGCCCCTCAGCCTTTGGTTCATAGTTCATGTGTTTCCATTCATTTGGTTATTTGTCCCTGTGCTTTATCCAACCTTGGTTTCAACAATTCTCCCTCATAAAAACCCTCCTCTTTCTCACTAATTAGACTCCCAGCACTCCACCAGGGGCCTAGCCATGGATGTCTGCATCCAGATTCCTCAGTCCTTGGATGGGGTTTCTGGCACAACTATTAGGGTGTTTGGCCATCCCATCACCAGAGTAGGTCAGTCCCAGCTATCTCTCGACCATTGCCAGCAGTCTTTTGTGGGGGTATCTTTGTGGATTTCTGTGGGCCTCTTTTGCTCTTTGTTTCTTCCTTTTCTCATGTGGTCTTCATTTACCATGGTCTCCTATTCCTTGTTCTCCCTCTCTGTTCTTGATCCACTGGGATCTCCCGCTCTCTTTCCCTCGACCCTCGCCCTTCATTGCTCCCACTCATGTCCAGGCTGTTCATGTAGATCTCATCCATTTCTCTGTGTCTTTCTTGGGGTCCCGTTTTCCAGGTAGCCTCACTGAAGATACTATTTCTATTGGTGACAATTTTAGGGACATAAGGAAGCATGTGAGTGGAATACATAGAATTTAGTCAATTTTATTAAGTTGGTCAAAAGAACAGTGCTACACTTCACTGCCCTTGGTTTCTTAGTTCAAGGGAGGGATAGTGTCTTACATTTTTTGAAATGGCAACTGAGTGAGTGTTCTAAGACAACAGAGTGAGTGGTGAGTGCTCCAAGACATCCGAGTGAGTGCTCTGTGATGAAGACAGAGGCTCTGTAATGATGTCAAAGTGAGTGCTCTCTGATACAGGGTAAGTGCTCTGTCACGATGATGAAATGAGGGCTCCTTGGCAAAAGAGAGAATGCTCTGTGGTGACAGAGTGAGTGATTCTTTTTTACGACAAGAGTGAATTCTCCATGATTAGAGTGTGAGCTCTCTGTGACGACACAGTGAGTTCTCTGTGGTAATAGAGTGAGTCTTCTGCAGTGACAGCTTGAGTGTTCTATGGTGATGAAAGAGTGAGTGTTCAGTGACAGCAAGAGTGAGTGCCCAGTGATGTTGACTCAGGGAGTTCTCTGTGACAAGAGTGATTGCTCTATGATTAACAGAGTTAGTGCTTTGGGATGAGAGTCAGTGCTCTTTGAGAATGACAGAGTGGGTGTCTCTTTTGACAGAGTGAGAACACTATGATTACAGAGTGAGTTCTCCAGGACATGGTGAATGCTCTGGGCTAACAATAGAGCAAGTGCTCTCTATCTGTAATGATGACAGCATGAGTTCTCTGTTCTGATCGAGTTTGGTGATGATAGATTGATTGTTTTTTGTTGATAGATGAAGTGCTCTATCATGAAAGAGTGTCCGCTCTCTTATGGCAGTGAGTGTTCATTGATGACAAGAGGATGAGTGCTCCATGAAGACACAGTGAGTGCTCTATGATGGCAGTGGGTGCTCATGATGACAAAGTGAGTCCTCTGTGATGACAGAGTGCTTTGTGATGATGACAGTGTTAGTGTTCTGTGACTACAGAGGGACTGCACTTATGATGGCAGGCAGAGTGAGTGCTCTCTGAAGGCAAGAGTGAATGCTTTGTGATGACAGCAGAGTGAATTTTCTGTGCCAACAGAGTTACTGCTCTATGACAGAGTTCATTGTTTTCCAAAATGACAAAGAGTCAACTGATATGACATAAGAGAGTAAATGCTCTATGGTGACTGAGTTCTCTGAAAACTATGAGTGCTTTGTGATGACAGGGTGAGTGCTGTATGAGGACAGTGGGTGCTCTGTGGTGGCAGAGTGGGTATTTTGTGTTGACAACACTGTGAGTGCTCTGTTGCTACAGAGTAACTTCACTGTGATGACAGAGCGAGTACTCTTTGATGACATAGTGATTACTATGTGATGATCCAGTGAGTGCTTTATGATGACCACAGAGTGATTGGTTTTCTATGACAGATTGAGTACTGTATGATAGCAGAGTAGGTGCTTTATGGTGATGACCAGTGAGTGCTCTATGTTTACAGAGTGAACACTTTGTGATTAGGATTTAGTGAAAGCTCTGTAATGAGGGTGAGTGCTCTGTGATGTCAACACAGTGAGTGTTCTGTGATGTCAACACAGTGAGTGCTTGGTGATGCCAACACAGTGAGTGTTCTGTGATGTCAACACAGTGAGTGCTTGGTGATGCCAACACAGTGAGTGCTTGATGATGTCAACACAGTCAATATTTTGTGATGTCAACACAGTGAATATTTTGTGATGTCAACACAGTGAATATTTTGTGATGTCAACACAGTGAGTGCTCTGTGATGTCAATACAGTGAGTGTTCTGTGAGGTCAACAGTGAGTGTTCTGTGAGGTCAACACAGGGAGTGCTCTGTGATGACAAAGTGAATCTTAGATGATGACAATGTGAGTGCTCTGTAATACATTTAGTGCTCAATGATGTCAGCAGAGTGGATGCCCTTTGATGACAAAGTACTCTAATACAACAGGACGAGTGCTTTATTGACAACAGAGTGGGTGCTAATGGCAGTGGGTGCTCTATGAAGACACAGTGATTCTTCTATGATGACAATGTGAGTGGTTTGTGATAATGACAGAGCAAGGGCTCACCTTTGACTGAGTGTAAGCTCTGTGATGACAACTGAGTGTGTGCTGCGTGGTTACAGCCTCTGTCAAAACAAAGAGATTGCTCTGTGCTGGCAGAGTGAGTGCTCACTTTTGACAGAGCGAGCACTCTGTGAATCACACGTTAAGCGATGGTGACTAAGTGCTATGTTCTCTATGATAATGGGAGGCTCTGTGATGACGACAGAGTGAGCGTTTCGTGTTGACAGAGGGAGTGCTCTGTGATGACATAATGGTGCTCTTTGATGGCCACAACATTAGTGCTCTGTGGTAATAGACTAAGTGGTCTGTGACAATAGCATGGGTGGTCTATGATGACAGCGGGGATGCTCTGTGATGACAGTGTGAGCCCTCTGTGATGACATAGTAAGTATACTGTGGTGACAAAGTATCTGTGACAGTCCCAGAGTGAGTGCTCTGTGATAACTGTGTGAGTGCCTTCTGATTAAAACAGTGAGCACTCTGTGGTGACATCATGAGTGCTCTGTTTTGACAGAATGAGTGCTCCATGCTGACAGAAAGAGTGTTCTGCAATGATCAGACAGTGAGTGCTCTGTGATGACGGAGTGCTCTGTGACAACGATGTGGTTCCTATGTGATGATGACACTGTGAGTGCTCTGTGACGAAAGTGCTCTGTGATGACAACAGCATCAGTGATGTGTGATGATGAGAAAGTAGGTGCTGTTTGATTTGATGACAACAGAACAAGTGCTGTGTGATGACATAAAGAACTGTGTGTGTGTGTGTGTGTGTGTGAGAGAGAGAGAGAGAGAGAGAGAGAGAGAGAGAGAGAGAGAGAGAGAGAGAGAGAGAGATTTATGGAGAGTGAGACGGAGGAAGCAGGGATGAAGTAAGAAGAGACAGAGACAGAAGTCACAGCTGGAACACCCTAGGTGCTTATAAATGTACACTTCTTGCAAAGTATATTTGATAAAAAGTGATTTATGTGGGCCATCTGGGGATAAATGAGAATCATGAAAGCCAAGAGTTAGGTGTGTCACTAAATAATAGTAACACCCAGGATGTGCTATACCCACAATCCTTAATGCTAGACTCATTTATTCAGTGCTTGCTCTCAAAGCTGTACTACTAAATAAAATGTTCTTTTCTGGACCTTGAGTTTAAACCGTTTTAAGCCAATTGCCTTTGTTCTATCTTCATTTCTGCACTATTTCTGTGGATCACAGTGGGATTGAATCAAGTTTGGATTATAGATAATAATCCATGCTGTATATCAAAAAGGAATCAAAGGCTTTCGTGTTCAAATAAATTTTAAAAACTCTGCATAAATACAGCCAAATGATTCTCAGCAAATTTTCATTAATCAATTGTAGACTGCTGATCACTCACCCCAGCTATAGCACGTCCATAGCGAGGTCACAGCACGGAGTCTTCCAAATGTTCTTCACATGGGGAAGCACACGGAAGTGCTCTACCTTGCTTCTCGTCAAGACTAATAAGGTCTCTCTCATTTTCTTTCTTTCTCACTTATGCTCACACATTTGTCTTGTGAGAAAAATAGTTATTATAAGTTGAAAGAATCTGAAGCCAATGTAGTTGGCATAAAGATAGAAATATAGATCAATGAAGGAGAATTAAGAATCAGAAAAATGAAAATTTCAATTTATGATCAATTAACTTTTGAGTACCTAGATAATTCAGTGAGGGAAGGAATGACATTTTTGACACATGGTGCTGGGACATTGGGATGGAGTTGTGACAAAGGCCAAAGTTAGACCCAGTCCTTATACCATACAAGAAAGTGAAAATAGATGATATACCATAGGGCTGAAATGATGAAGCCTTTAGAATTAAATGTAGGTGATATTCTTTGTGATTCCGCACTAGGCAATAACTTATTAGTTACAAAAACAAAATGAAGGCAATGAAAGAAAAAACCCCAGATAAATCAGATATCACAAAAATTAGAACTTCTTGTGCTGAAAACAATACCATAAAGAAAATGAAAGCTGACATAAAACGTTAGAAAGAGAAGGTATTTGCACATTACACATTTGATAAAATAATTCAGAATACACAGAAAACTCTTACTTGTAAGCAATAAAAATGTAAATAATACAATTTTAAAATGGACAAGGGAAGTCGTCTAGAAACCTACCCACTGAAACTTGGTAAGAGAAAATGGCCAAAGTAACACACAATTATTTCTTTCCTTGCAAGAGATGAGGCTTGTCGACTAACTGATTAAGTCAGGGAGATCTCTGCAGGAAAACAAGAGGAAGCACTGAGATTTGTTTGCCTTTGGGCAAGCCCTCCCAAATCCATGCCATGGTGACTGGATTGAGCTCCCTGGGGAGAGCAGTAGAGACAGCACAAAAAGTGCTGCTGCTTGCCTGCACTGGAGAGGATATCTTGGTGGACACAGAAGGGGAATTTAAAAAACTCTTACAATGCTTCACTATAAAAGTATTGAAGGAACCCAGAGTAGAAGAAACATAGCTCGGCATAATAAAGGCTATATGTGACAACACTACATTAAGTGGAGAAGATACAAAGCACTGACAGTAAAATCAGGAAGAAGTCAAGGGTGTCCACTTTGTCTATTCGTGCTCTGTGTCGTACTCAAAGTATTAGCAATAGTGATAAGACAAGATAAGCAAATAAAAAGGATATGGATAGGAAAGGAAGAAGTTAATGTATTAATACAAATTAATACAGATCAAATGTATTCTGATTTGTAGAGAATGAGGCTATACATAAGACCCTGAAGACTCCACTAGCAAATTCTTAGAATTGACATACATTTTCATTGAAGACACAAGATAGACAATTAACATACAAAAATCAGTAGTCTTCCTATATGACAAACATACTCTGAGAAATCAATCAGGCAGACAATTCTTCTCGCCATATTAAAAAAAAAAAAAGAAAAACCTTAAAATACCTTGGTATGAAACTACCCAGGAATGTGAAAGAGCTCTATGAAAAAAACTTTGAATTACCAAAGAAAGTAACTGAGAAAACACTAGAAGATGGAAAAGCCTCCCATGTTCATGGATAGAAAGGATTAGTATCATGGGCACAACCATCCTACCAAAGGTAATCTGTAGAATCAATGGAATTCCAATCAAAATTGCAGTCCATTCTTTAAAAATAGAAAAAAAAATCTTCAAATTCTTATGGAAGCACAAAAGACCTCAAAAAGCTCAAGCAATCCTATCCAAAAGGAGTGAAATGCCCATGTCAGTCAGTATCATTTTGATTTCTTACAGAACAACCCAAGTACATGGCTTCTTCATAATAGGGTCTTACAATTGAGTACCAGAAGGTAACGAGAGCATTGGCAAGAGCCTAAAATGTTTGGCAGTGGGTATTTGAGAGCTCACTAGCCCAAAACTCCAAAATAGATAGTCTATTCCTGGCACTGAGGTTTTTATTTGTTAGTCTATGGTGTCTAGTAGGGGCATAGTCACCATATTGTAAGGTCACTCTAAACTCTTTTATGTATATATTTATGAATATGTGAAGCTTTACAATAGTAGATTTTATAGGACTTTGCCAAAAGGTCTTGAATGTTATCCCTCCCTTTACTCCTCTATCTTGTGTTTCTATCACCTACCACATTTAATTCTACTTGTTCCATATTCCTCCCTATCTGCTTTATCTCACTACCTTCTATCTACTGTCAAGCTTTCATAGTGCTGGAAAGTGTTCTGCACACTACAAAAAGAGAAAAGTAGTCATTACTCTTCTCTAGTTACAAATCTTTGAGCTATGATAATGACCAGCCAGGTAAGACTGGCCACTGGTTCACTTAGTGGCAGGAATGTCATGGAAATAACCAACTCTTCTGATGGGATCTAAGGCCTGTTTCTTGAGATGGAACACATATTTGGCACTGTTAATGGGGCCCAGAACCCTGTGGCTAGATAGGTCAGAAGCTCTAGAAGAAAACCTAGTATTGCTATTCTCCTAAATGAACATAGTATTACAATGATTCCTAATGACTTGTTGCTATATCTCCCAGGTCTTTTCAGAGAAGCTTCTTCTTGAAGTAGATGAAAATTAACATAGAGATCCACAATTGGCCAGTGTGCAAAGAACAAGAGACAGTGGAGTGATCAACCCTAAATAGGATGTCTATATCTCATCTGTGGTAGTATAAATGTATTGACCCCCAGAAGCTCATAGGGAGTGGCTCTATTAGAAGGTATGGCTCTTTTGGAGTGGGTATGGCCTTCTTAGAGGAAGTGTGTCACTTCAGGGAAAGACTTTGAGGTTCTTATTCTCGGGATACCACACCATGTCTCAGTCTTCTTGTTGCCTGCAATATATTGGACTCTTAGCTACTTCTCCACCACTGTGTCTGCCTGTGTGTTGTCATGCTCCCTGCCATGGCAATAATGGATTGAACCTCTGAAACTGTAAGCAAACCACAATTAAATGTTTTCCTTATAAGAATTGCCATGGTCATGGTGTCTCTTCATAGCAATAGAAACCCTAACTAAAACAGAAATTGGTACCAGGTTGGTATTGTTGTAATATTCCTGGCCATGTTTTTGTTTGGAGAAATTTGGACTTTGGTACTTTGGGTTATGAAAGGAGTGGGGTGTTTTAAGCACTGCTTAATGGGCCATACTAGTAGGAGCATGGAAGACAGAGGTGTTAAGAGTTATTTGAACTGTTGGGGACTCACTCAAGAGGTTTCAGAGGAAAAGAATTTCAGTATGTTGCCTAGAGATCATTCTTGTGATTTTTTGGTGAAGGAAGTGGCTGCCTTTTGCCCTTGTCCAAAGAGTCTACCTGAGGCTAAAGTAAAAAGTTTTGAATTAATTCCATTGACAGAGGAAATCTCAAAACCACCTAGAATAGACACTGTCATGTTACTAGTAGTAACTTTGATGAAGATTTATAATGAAAAGGAGTAAATTGAGCAGGGTAAATCACAAAATGTAATTTTTGAGGAGAAAAAGAGCACAAGGAAGTGGAATGGAACTAAGTAAGCCCTGTGTTCAATGAGATAAATGAATTAATAAATAGAATAAAGAGAGTGGTGACCTCAGGGCAAGAATCCACCCAGCTAAGTTTCCAACTTGTGAAAAGAAACTAAAGAAAAGCTTAGAGGAGGGTATGGTGGTGCACACTTTTAATCCCAGTATTTAGAAGACAGACTGGTAGATCTCTGAGTCTGAGACCAGCCTGGTCTACAGAGCAAATTTCAGAACAGCCAAGCTTGGCAGTGAAAAACAGAAAGCTGATGAAGATGTAATTGAGGCCATGTTCCAGCCCCAGCAAGCAGCAGAACTTGCAGCTTCGGCCATGTGGTTCTGGCTTTAGAGTTAAGGATAGAAGAAGCAGCTATGGAATTTGCCTCCATGCCTAAGGAAAGTCCCTGAGACCAAGCATGTGTCAGGGGTGTCCCTAAATGGAGGCTTAGAGAGGCCATTTCTTGAATCTGTGAAGTTGAAGCCTGGATTGCCTTGGAGACCCCAAAATGTTAGAGATGTCAGAGCCATAGGATACCTGCCGAGGAGAGCTGCTAACAGGGAGTGGAACCAGTCCAAGAGGAAGTGTGTTGCAGTCAACAAAGCTGAATGGAGTTGGAGATCTGAAGAGCATTTTGACATCAGACATAGAAATGCAGAGTTTGGAGTTTGCTTGTTTTTTTGTTGTTGTTGTTTTGTTTGTTTGTTTGTTTGTTTGTTTTTTGTTTTTCTTGTTTTGGCCTAGTATCTCCTCACTATGCTTCCATTCCTACATCATGGTATGGTAATGTATACCTGTGCCATTATGTATTGTAAGTATGTGATCTGCTTTTTTATTTTGATTCTACAGGGGATTACAGTTGTGAGATTGCAGGAATATCAGAAGAGACTTTGGACTTTTAAACATTATTGAGACTGTGATAGAGTATGGGGACTTTTGAAGTTGGACTAAATGCATTTTTGCATTATGATATTGTTATAAGCTTTTGGGGGCCAGGGAGTAGAATGCGTTAATTTGAATGTAATCAGCTCCCATAAGCTCAAAGGGAGTGGCACTGTTAGTTGCTGTGTCATGGTGTCTCTTTACAGCAATAGAAACTCTAACTAAGACAACATCCCTCCCCTTAAGGCTCAGGGATCTATATGGAGGGGGTGGGAAGATCAGATCCTAAGACCCAGAGGTGGTAAATGACTTCAAAGAAACAGTGTTTTCTGACCATGGATAGCTACAAATATGAATTACAGTGATTACGACAGCCTGCACAAGACCTGCAGACATTCAACCAAGCGAACCCCAGCACGGAAGGAAAGAGATAGGCAAGAAATCCTATCAGTAGGTGAGGAGCTATGGGCATTTGATAGCTTCTGGAAGAAAAAGCATTAGTTTTCTTTAATAGTGTCCCCCACAGTAGGTCTACTACACTCCGGGGCAGGCCCCACCCTCAAGAGTAGTAGGACAATACAATTTAGACTCAATGGATTTATGAAGGAGAAAAATCAAAGATAGATGGGCAAAGTGGTAAGTAAGAATGGAATGGGTGGATCTGAGAGGATTTAGTGGGAGAGGTGAATATAATTAGAATTCATTGTATGTAATTCTAAAAGAATTAATAAAATAGTAATCAAAAGAAAAAGAAAATGGAAATAATATTGTGTGCAAGGAATATAGTAGAAATTAAAATTCGAGGAAAAGAAATCTCAAAAAATACTGCATAAAAAAGTAAAATTCTAAATTGACAAGTAAGTATTACATGACAACATGTGTGTCTTTGCTACATAGCATCTCTTGCTGTTCACCTGAACTGCAAAGGACGAAAAACCATTGACAGAGTTCGGTCTACATATTATCTTAAATGCAATGGGAAAAATGATGATGGTAAATTGGAATAATGGCTTCTCATTCTCCTCATTTCTAAAATTATTTGATTCATTGATATTCAAATTTTTGCCAAGGAATTGAGTTCAATCATAGAAATATACTTACATTTGTAAAGATAATTCTATTACAATTAACCCATTATGCGCTGATATACTTCACCTTTGCTTTAGGGCATTATGACAGAAGGCAATGGACATGATAGACCAAACCATTCATGGTCTATCAACATTGAATTTCAAGAGATGTAAAAAGCTCTGATAATTTCTGCACATCTACTTTAATCTCAGTATTCAATTCTGATATTCCTAAAGACAAGAATCTGGGTGTGATTAGGTTTGAACTTTGTGTAAATTATAGGAATTGGCGGACTATTTTACCATTTTCAATCTTACTGCTTTTTGGAATGGTTGCAATAATTGTGAAGAGATAAAATCTAGATGAACTTTTTAAAAGCTTGACTTGACTTTTTAAAAGATGCTTGATTTCGCATTGGAATTGAGGGAAAGGTTAAGCCAGCTCTTCCAATGTACACGGTTGCCTCTTGGTGAGTCACATGGTGTTCGGAATTTGACAAGTTGTGATGTTTTCCTCAACATGTAACACTAGAAAATATGACACCCCAAAACCAACTTGCAAGATGTATTTTTCTTAAAACATCTTACAAATTATGAAATGTTCCATTTTAGCATGCTTTAAATTAACTCAATTTTTTAGGAAGCATCAGTTTTTAATTAATGCCAACTATTGAGTTTGAGGTTAAGTCATAGCTCTGGCTGCTGAAATTTTATTTTATCTTTTATTACTTCTAACCTTTTGTTCATGAACCTTCTCATTAGCACATACATTTGGAAAGGAATTAAAAAAAAAAAAAAAGGAACCTCTTAGGTTCCCTAGAATCAGTAGAAGTGAACTGAACCAATGTACATCATGTGGTATTACAATATCCCCCTTTACTATACTTAGTAACAGCAATATAATTTAAGGTTAACGACAGTACCAAATAACTCATGGGTAATTAGGTTTTGAAATTTTAAGAAATAATATATTAAAAGCATGGCATAATTCTTGTAAAAGAGATACCTAGCCTTTTATGAAAAATTTTGAGTTACTATACAACCTACAATGTATACTATGCTGAAAATAATTTAAGTTTAAATTTTATCTGTGTGTTGTGTTTGGGTATATGGACATTTGCACGATGGTATCTATATTTAGATACTTGGGGCCGGAATATCTATCCAGAGCCTGAGAAAGCTGAATAAACAAAAAAGGACTGAGGCTCCTTTAAGAAACTGTTTTGGCCTAACAGTTTCCGCAGGTCAGGGAGTTCTTGAGCAGCAGCTAGTACATTAAGTAGAAACAAAAAATTAAATAAAAACGCCTGCTACAATGCAAACACTGGCATTCTAGAGCTCTAGGAAGGTTGAATGCAGTTCCTGGTCAGACAAATCTCCAACCAAGTGTGAAAACCAAGTTTCACACTTGGTTTTCACAACCCGAGAAGTAGGCGGAGCCAGCCGAGAGCTGCGTGTGGAGGATCCAGGTATACCTTAGCAGTCTAAAGTTGGCTTGTGTGGTCCAAAAAGGCTGAAGATATGCAGTAAAAGAGGTCCAGGTGGAAAAACCTCTATGCAGGTTACACTATGTGTAGGTTTAAGAAACAAAGAAAAAGGATATGGTCATAGAACAAAATATGAATATTTTATAAAATGAAGTTTTTAAAGAGAGAGCAAAAGAGAAAAAGGCATGTAAGATGGGAAATACACAGCTAGTCTGGATCCCGAGTACTGTGTTGATTTTGAATTTTTTGATTGTTAATCAACAAACAACAGCTGCAAAGAGACCTGGAATTGAAAGAGGGACTGTTGAAATAAATCAAGCTATTTCTAACTTAGGAATGCCTTAACTTTTAAAAAGTCAAGAAATATATTTGTCAAATGGAAATAAAAAATGATTTTAGTTTTGTTCACACAGAAGATGAGAGGTTGTGGATTCCTTCAGGGTTGATATGGATCAGGTTTGATCATGCCAGACCTCCTAACACTTCACAGGTGATGTCTATCAGCAAAGGTTACTGTTGCTCTTCCCAGGACTTGGTCATTATCTCAAAATTTACTCTCTGGGACCCTAAAGATACTTTGTTCACAGACAGCAGAAAGAAGTACAGAGAAAACTATGCTCACATTCCCAAGAGTTGGGGGGTATGGGTGGTTTTCGGTCATTTGGTGGATTATGGATGTTTGTTATCATTTAGGGGAATATAGAATACTGTTGCAAATTTAAAATTATTCTTGTTTCATTGTATATATGTTTCTGCTCTTGAAGGATTTTTTGTGTATTGATAAAAATTTAGTTCTTTTTGTTACAACATATTGTATAGATGTTTCTATTCTTGTTTAAGTTATTGTACATATGCAGTTTATTTTAAGGTAAAATTCTAGTTGTTGAAAGCTGTTATTATAAACTATATAGGATAATCAGGAAACATAGTTTAGTAGTTAGTCATTTATAACAATCAAATTTGTAGATATATTAGGTATATTTTCTAGATTGAATATATTTTAAATAGATAGATGGTCTTTAAACCTTTGAAAGGCCTATAGAATATGGTATTTAAAATGTTTTGTTAACTTAAAAGCTTTTCATGACATTGAGACACATCTGCTGCTGGCAACACCAGTTTACTTCAGAGAGGATGATGGGCATTGAAGAAACTCCTTATGGAGTTTGCTTTCATTGTGACAAGGTTAGCCAATAGGCAAAGAAAATGTCCTTGCCTTTGACTGCTGACAATGTGCTGTGAAGACTGGACATGTAGGACACAGAGGAAAGGGATCAAAGAACTTTGCAAAACAAGGCAGGACTGTCCAAAATTCCTGCTTCATAGAAAAGTCTGCCAGATACTTTTAGCCTGTAGGCTAAAGATGGATGCCCCAAAATTGCAGAGGAAATTTGGGTGATTGTCCAGAGAGCCAAATTTCTCTGTTGTTAGGTAATATTGCATTCTTCTGGGTCTTTGATGGAGTTGAAGACTAAATAGTTATAGTTGCAGTTTTCCTTAGTTATGATAGAAAGTAAATTAGGTGTAAAATTTTGGATTCACTAAGATAGGATAGATAATGCATGATTTTCTCCGAATATGCTAACTACAAATGAACAGAATATTGTGAATGTAATCCTTACATGATAATTGTTATTGTATATAGTCTCACTATGCTTAAATTAAAACCTTTTCATTTTTATTTAGACAATAAGGGGAAATGTTGTAGAATATTATTTTAAGGTGTATTACTTTTGTTTATGTTGCATCTGTTTTAACTCTGTGAACCTGTGTTACTTTGCCTGTCTAAAACACCTGACTTGTCTAATAAAGAACTGAATGGCCAATAGCAAGGCAGGAGAGAGATAGGAAGAGTTGGCAGGCAAGGAGTGTAAATAGAATCTGGGAAGGGAGGATTGAAAAGAAGGAGTCAGAGAAGGGGAGGACATCAGGGGCCAGCCACCCAGCTACACAACCAGCAAGCCATGGTGTAAGAGTAAGATTTATGGAAGTAAGAGAACAAGAAAAACCCAGAGGCAAAGGGTAGTCAGGATAATTTAAAGTTAAGAAAAGCTGGCTACTGGAGCTCCATCTGAGGCTTGGCCATGGATCTCTGCTTCTGCTTCCATCAGTCATTGAATGAGAGTTCTATCACAACAGTTAGGGTGTTCAGCCATCTGATCACCAGAGTAGGTCAGTTCGGGCTTTCTCTCAACCATGCCAGTAGTCTATTGTGAAGGTATATTTGTGGATTTCTGGGGACCTCTCTAGCACTTTGCTTCTTCCTATTCCCATTGGTTCTTTGTTTATCATGGTATCTCTTTCCTTGTTCTCCATCTCTGTTCTTGATCCAGCTGGGATCTCCTACTCCCCTAAACTCTCCCCTGACCCTTGCCCTTCATTACCCCCCTCACATCCAGTTTGCTCATGTGATCTCATCCATTTCTCTGTCGTTGGGCAATCCCTGTGTCTTTCTTAGGGTCCTCTTTACTACATAGCCTCCCTGGAGTTGTGAGTATCAGTCTAGTCATCCTTTGCTATGTATCCACCTATGAGTGAGTACATACCATGTTTGTCTTTCTGAGTCTAGGTTACCTCACTCAGGATGATTTTTTTCTAGATCCATCCATTTGCCTGCAAACCTCATGATGTCATTGTTTTCTCTGCTGAGTAGTATTCCATTGTGTATATGTACCACATTTTATTTATCCATTCTTCAGTTGAAGGGCATCGGCAAGAGAGAGAGGAGGGATTATATGAGCAAGATATATTGAGACCGTGATTGGAAAAAGCACAGGCACAAATAGCCAAACTAGTGGAAACACAGGAACTATAGCTGGGAAGCCCCCATGGAACTGGTTTAGGCCCTCTGGATAAGTGAGACAGTTGATTAGCTTGAACTATTTAGGAGGCCCCAGGCAGTAGGACCAGGACCTGTCCTTAGTGCATGAGCTGGCTTTTTGGAACCTAGGGCCTATGCTGGGACACTTTGCTCAGCCTAGGTGAAGGGAGGAGGAGACTGACCCTGCCTCAACTGAATCTACCAGGCTGAGCTGAATCCCCAGGGGAGTCCTTGCCTTGGAGGAGGGAGGCGTGGGGGGATGGGTTGGGGGAGGGGGGCAGGAGGAGGGAGGTAAGGAATCCATGGCTGATATGTAAAATTAAATTAATTATAAAATAAAAAAAAGGAAAAAAAAAAGAAAAGCTGGCTAAAAACTAAGTCAACCTAAGATCGGGCATTCATAATTAAGAATAAGTCTCTATGTATGAATTTATTTGGGAGCTCGGTGGTGAGCCTCCCAAAAAGAGCAACAACCTCCAACAACATGTGTGTGTGTGTGTGTGTGTGTGTGTGTGTGTGTGTGTGTGTGTGTGTTTAAAATCACTTTCCTGAGCAGGAAAATAGTATATTTATAGTCCTTCTTTATTTGACAGTTTCATACATGTATACAAAGTTTTGTGATTATATTTATCCCCATCACCCTCTAATGCCTCTTTCCTTTCCCTCTGAACCATTATTTCTTCCCGATTAGGTCCCTAGTGGTGACATCATTGAAGAAAATGTACAGTAACCATTAATAACCAGTAACTCCTCAGGCAGGAGTGAGGTGTCATGGGTACCTCCTCTTTCCTTGATGGAGTGTTAAAGGGTCCAACCTTGTGCATGTATCCATTGCTGCTTTGTGATCATAGTTGAAATATCATGCTGTATCTGGATGCCAGCATTTCATAGCTCACCTCCATACCCTCTAGTGTGGGCATATTTTTTGCTCTCATTTCTATGATGTTCCAGAAGCTTCTGCAAATGGGGTATCAACTGCAAGCACTAGTTAATCCCTGTTCTAACTTTAGCCTACATTAGGCTGGAAATAGTTTTCCTCCATATATATGGATGTTCAAAATTCCAGAATTGAATCAGCAGGGTCTATGCCAGACCAACATTCCTCTGAAGCTCTGGAACCACGTATAGAATCCCACGTTAGCCATTTCAACTTTGTTTCTCCTTTCCTACCCTCAAGACATCTGTTTACCTCATTCTCAAGTGCATATTTTAGTTTTTTATTACATTTATTGTTTTACATTTTTTTAAGTTCTATATCTCCTGTGCTTCAATGTGTATCTTAGACATTACAAAAATTTCAAAATTACAAAAATCCATTTTGACTTACTAGCACCTCACACAAATTATTACTTTGAAAACATTCTAAATAATTGAGAAGCCTGGAAAATGCAATCTGCACTTACCCGCCTGACTACTTTTATTGTTGTTGTGAGTTTTGGTTCTCTCTATATTTTAGACTAAAAAAAATTTTACTATGAATATTTTATATGGTAAACATTTGAATATTTGTCCTGAATTTATACTTTCCAGTGCTTCATTTCCTCCTGTACCTTCATGATTACTTTTGGGATCATTTTCCTTCATCATGAAGAACAGACTTTAATGTATATTATTATGATTTCATTTTAAAGGCAATATTAATACAAACTTGTTAGAAACCAATTCCCTTACCTATTCTCTATCAGAAAGCATGCTGATTTTACCTTTACCATTGGAAGGTTTTGATTGTATTTGACATAGACATTTAAGTCTACAACTAATTTTCTTTAAGCATTTTGAGAATTTTTTTCACTGTCTTCTGGCATGTAGTGTTTCTACTGAGAAGTCAGTGTTACCTGAGTACTGTGCTTATAGAGGTGATACAGTTTTTGTCTGTTGCCTTGTAATTTGTCTTAGGTATTTAGAAAACAGATGGTTATATGCCTAGTTTGTATCTTTTTGTATTGATCTTCATTTTGTTTCAATTTTATGTCTTTATTAATTTATGTCTTCCATAAATTCTGGAAAATTCCTGTTTTTTTTTTCTTTTCGCATATTGCTTCATGCTCATTTTCTCTAGTCTTGTCTTCAGAAATTCCACCTTCACATATATTGCAAAATTTGAGCACATTATATATTTTTTAATCCCATCCTCATTCATTTCTAGCCTTTTAATTTCAGTATTTTCTATCGCTTCTACTTCCAGTTCATGGGATTTGTCTTTTCTTGTGTATTGTCTTCTGTCAAGCCTTTGATTGAGTATTTAATTCAGATATTTTATAATTGTAAAATACAGATTTAGTTCTTTCATATAAATTTCAGCCTCATGATAATTTTATTCTTTAGTCTTTAGTTTGCCAACCTTTTCATCTATTTTATTAAACAATGGTATTGTTTTTGTATGTCTCCGCTACTTTGAAATGCATTATATGGGTTACATTCATGATTGCTTCTATAATCTGACACTTCTATCGCGTGCCATAATTTATGTGCTTCAAAATAAACACATAGTCTAGATCACTTTCTTCTCTGCTAGAGAGAATTGAATATTTCCTCCGCTTAGGAAAAAAAGAGGTATGGTTGGGTAGGCTAGAGGTATAGCACCTCAACACAGTTAGGCACTGAATCATGTTGAGGCTGGGTGATAACTCTGTAAGGACTCAATCTTTGCCTGGGTTCTCCTGATTTCTATGGCATGGCCACTGTATATTTCAATGGAGAGACTGAACTCTGTCTACTTAGTCCTGAAAAGTACTTAGAATTCCTTTATCAATTGTAGATTTTAAACTTAGATCTTCAACCTCACACTCCATGGACCTTCAAAATTTTGTCTTAGACAGGATCTATCCCTGGTGCATGAGCTGACTTTTTGGAGCCCATTACCTATTGTGGGACACTTCGCACAGCCTTGATGCAGAGGGGAGAGGCTTGGACCTGCCTCAACTGAATGTACCAGGTTTTGCTGACTCCCCATGAGAGGCCTTACCTCTTCTGAGGAGATGGGTGGGTGGTTGTGGGGAGTGGGGAGAGGCCGGGGAAAGATTGGGAGGAGGAATGAGAGGGGCATCTGTGGTTGGTATGTAAAAATGAATTTTAAAAAAATCTTAATAAAAATGAAATAAAAAACAGAAAGAAAGAGAGAGAAAGAAAGGAAGGAAGGGAGGGAGGGAGGGAGGAAGGAAGGAAGGAAGGAAGGAAGGAAGGAAGGAAGGAAGGAAGGAAGGAAGGAAGGAAGAAAAGAAAAGGAGACTGATTTGGTACTTCACACTTTCAGCTCTCCATATTTATCATTCTATCCCTCAATACAAAAGTATCATTTTTTTTCTTAATATATCAGCAGGAGCCTCTGCCATATTTTCAATCTCCCACCATGCATGAGTAGATGTCCAGTGTCTGTAAGGACAATGTTGTTTTGATATATTACTCATAATCTAAGAAATAAAAGCTTGCCTGAAGATCAGAGGACAGAGCTAGCCACAGTTCTCTATAGAGGTCAGGCAGTGGTAGCACATGCCTTTAATTCTAGTATCCAGGAGGCAGAGGCAAAGATCTGTCTGGATCTCTGTGAGTTCAAGGCCATGCTGGGCTACAGGAGATTAATCCAGTCTAAAAGAGAAACAGCCAGGTGGTGGTGGCACACACCTTTAATTCCAGCACTTGGGATCACATACTTTTAATCCCAGCACTAGGAAAATTGAGACAGGAACTGATATTGCTGGGCATAGAAAGGAATATAAGGTGGGAGGAGAAAGGAATTCAGGTCTTTTCAGGCTCTTGCAGGCTGAGGAGTTGGTGAATTAAGAGGTGGCTTGTGCCAGGCTGTGGTGGCGCATGCCTTTAATCCCAGCACTCAGGAGGCAGAGCCAGGTGGATCTCTGTGAGTTCAAGGCCAGCCTGGTCTACAGAGTGAGATCCAGGAAAGGCACCAAAACTACATGGAGAAACCCTGTCTCCAAAAACCAAAACCAAAACGAAACAAAACAAAAAAACCAAAACCAAAAAAAAAAGGTGCCTTGCTCTGGTTTTTTTTTTTTTTTTTTTTTTTTTTTTTTTTTTTTAAATTAAGACCAATTAGGATTTGTGTAACACAATGTAACTCTGATCTTTAGTGTTAGTTCATCAGTCTTTAAGGGTTGTTTCCTTTGCTTGCTTTTTTTTTTTAAGTTAGCCATCATCCTCCTAGGGGGCATAATGCCTAAGCACCGTGAAACTCTAGGATATGTCACCCTTCCCAAAGGTTTTAGTCTTGTTCATTTACTTCTCATAACTCTAAGAACTCAGCAGATGTCTTGTGTAGAGCAAAGTCTTGAACTTACAACCCCGTAAGTCTTTTTTTTTTAATGTTTATTTTTTATAGTTAGTATACAAAGTCATGGTTTTCATATGGCATTGTCGTATATGCTTTGTTCTTATTTGTACCCCATCTTCATTTCCCACCCTTGTCCCCCTGTTTTCTCTTGCTGAAAACAATCAAACAATCCTAAGTGAAATGCAATGGTAGAAACATCACGACGCTGGTTCTAAAATTATGCTACAGAGACATAGTAATCAAACTGTATGGTACTGATGCAAAAAGAAACATATGGACAGACCAGTGCCATAGAAGAGGAGACCCATATATGAGGCCTGTGACTGCATAAAGTTCAGCTTGTTTCTCTTCCCCCCAGCAGAGGTGATATGGCTGTGCCAAGCTGCAGATTTCAACTTTCGGCCTGTAATTAGAATCAGCATCTGCTACAGAGAAATATTAACCACCATCTCCCTTCATATCTGGATACTCCCCTCCTTCTGACAACTTGATCTCTCTGGTTCTCATTGCTTCCGCTGTTTTCTCATACATTATTAACTACAATATTTTTTTATACAGGTACCAGTTTTTCTATTTTTATGAATATCATTATTATCCTGTTACATCTCTTCTAGAACCAGACTCAGATCTGCTTTACCTATATAATATATGCTGGCTTTTGGCAAGAGAAAATTCTGTTCAAACTCATCATTATATTAATTTCTAGCATTATTAAATAATTTTGTACAGTTTTAAGATGGATGCTTTACTGAGAGTGCTTAATGAAGAATAACTCATCCAACTCTTATACTAAAACCATGAGGGGGAAAAAACCTTTAAAATCATTTTATAAATAGAAAAATTGAAACTCATAGGCTAAGTGTCCAATGTTCTCAAACAACTGTTGGTGAAGTTAGTATTCTTGGTTTAGACTACCAGGGTCTACTAGTTCCCATGCTTCTGTTTGAATATGTGAGAGATTAATCTTTCTTCATGATATTTCCTATTTAATTTTTTTATCCCCAAATAGGCTAAATTCCTAAACTATAGGAATCAATTTAGTATTGAATTCATAATACTACTCTTGTTTATGGTCTTGAAAATATATTGGTTTGATATTTTGGTAAAATCTACAACCAAAGTGTATGTGTAACAAAATTCCTAATGAAAATTCACTGAGTATTTAGAAAATGGACCCAACATGTGGCATTGCCTACTGAGTTTCTGCTCATGCTGCTTTCTGATGGTTTGTGGAATATTGTGTTAGTTTTTTAGGGCTAATGAGTTTGGGTTAATTTCTTTACCCCTCTCAGCCAAGTCTTTCCACAACATGGCTTCTCCCATGGGGTCCTTGCTAATAAATACTTTAATTGAACTGCTTTATTAAAATGAGTGTCTATATGATCATCTAGACACCCCACAGATGTGAGGAGAGATTATGAGTTCAAACGAGATGGGGGTAGGCAAATCCAGGTTTGATCCTGATTCTGCATTGCCACAAAACCTGATAATAAAGGAATCTAAGTTAACAGGAAATTAGTAAACTGAATGAAATGAAACTAAGTACTCAAGAAGTTTACTTTTAGCAAATCATCAGTATTTATTAAACACTGAAGAAGAAAATTATTTCCAAGCACAAGCCATTGACTTTCTATTGTTTTCACCGGCTCTTCAAATTCATCCTTCAGTAATTTTGTTCACCTAGGTAGATGATGGTTTAGCTTGTCATCCTTATAAATCAACCTACTCTAAAAATGAACTAAAACACAGTAAAATAAAGTCTCTATGTCCATCTAGAAAAGAATGTCCCTGATTTCTCATATTTTCCCCAAGCAGTTACAACTATTTATAATTTGTTTACTTTTGCATAAACTTATACTTTTAAAAGTTTTTTATATTTTAATATAATGATGTAACATGAATTGCTAAACAGTCTTATTAATTAAAAAACTCGAGCCAGATATTGGGGTGCAAGCTGAAAGGTTAGAGGGATAGAACAAGCCACAGCCACAAGTTCTTACTGCTAGGAAATCCTCAGCACAAGAGAGAACTACTTCCTGTATACTCACGCCTATATACCTTTCTGTGCCCTGCCATCTTACTTCTCTCTGGCCAGCTATATTACTTCCTCTTTCTGCCCAACTCTATCACTTCCTGTCCATCTGTACAGACCTCCAGAACTCTATGGTTAACTAGTGCTGTGATTAAAGGGGTGTGCCACTACGCCTGGTTCTGTTCCCAGTGTGGCCTTGAACTCACAGAGATCCGGATGAATGTCTGCCTCTCGAATGCTAATATCAAAGGCGTGTGCTACTATTGTCTGACCTCTATGTTTAATATAGTGGCTGGCTTTTTCCTATGATTCCCCAGGCAAGCTTTATTTGTTAGAGCACAAATAAAATATCACCACATAATGACATTATTTTCTCCTTCCATTTCCTTCTTCCAACTATCACAATACCCCTCTCTATTCTCTTTCAAATTCATGGCCTCTTTCTCCAGTCATTGGTGTGTGTGTGTGTGTGTGTGTGTGTGTGTGTGTGTGTGTGTGTGTGTGTATTGTTACACACACATATACCCTCATCCTCTTGCTCTTATAATCTTTCTGCCCCTTCTTCCTGATTGTTCCCAGAGCTTTAGGTACAAGAGTTGTTGTGCAGATGTATACACTGGAACTGGGTTCACAACTCTTAATTTTGATTGGTTGTGGTTTTCTGTAACTGTCTCTATCTATTGCAAAGAGAAGTTTCCTTGACGAGGTGAGGACTTTACTTATCTGTGGGTATAAAGACAAAATTGAGTATGTAGTTAGGGATTATACTGGTTTAGTAAGGTAGCACTTGTAGGTTCAACTCCAAGATCCACGACTTCACCAGCTCTGAGCAGTTAGCTAGGTTTCCAAACCAGGTATAACTTTGCTCCTTTTGAGCAACTCTTAAGTCTAATTAGAGAGGTGTTGGTTACTGCCAAAGAATGTATGCCACTACTACACCTTAAGGTTATTGCCACCATGATGGTCAATCCTTTTATAGTTACTATTTCTTTTATTCTTATGCATGGAATCCAGCACTTACACATGCCATGTGTATGGTCGATCACTGAGATTTATCTGTTATCTCCATTTTTGTTATTTACATTTTGTTTTGCAGTTTTTGCTAGTTCTTTGAGAATTTCAAACAATGTATTTTGAGCATATTCACTCTCCAGCTCCTCCAAGACCCCCACCTTTGATACCTACCTAACTTTGTGTTCTTTCTTTCTTTTTTTTTAACTATCAAATCCAATTTGTGCCACTCCTGTATTCTTGGATGTGTGGCCTTCCACCAGAGGGTTTTTTTCTTAAATAGCTTCATTTGTATAGTTCTATGTAAACTGTAATGTACTACCTTGTAAATAGAACTTTTCAAAAGAGCCAAATCTTCTTAAAAGTAATTTCTAGTTTTCATACTAGTAAAAGTTTGTTTTAACATATCAATTCTCTATATGTAATTAAAACCTAAATAGCATGTAAATTTTCCTATATTAGAATTTGGCGTTGGTTGAAACCTCATGATAACTAGCAATGTCAAATATTTTATATGTTAAGAGGACAAATGGTCTTTGATGTTAATAGCCCTCTCTATTCCTAGACCTAAAACAGGTTTGTAGATGAACTGCTAAATAGTCTTATTAAATGAAAACCCAGAGCCAGATATAGGGGTGAAAAATTGAGAGATCAGAGGAATAGAAAAAGCCACAAGCTAACCTCTGTTAAACCTCACCTCACTGACACCTCAGTCTCCAAAGTGACCTGCTTCCTGTATTCCCACACCTATATGCCTTGCTGTTCTGCCACCTGATTTGCTTTCTCTGTCCAGCTATATCACTTCCTCTTCCTGCCTAGCTCTGTCACTTCCTGTCTGTCTATACAGACCTCCAGACCTCTATGGTTAGTGCTGGGATTAAAGGTGTGTGTCACCACGCTTGGATCTGTTTGCAATGTGGCTTTGAACTCACAGAGATCCAGATAGATCCCTGCCTCCCAAATGATAGAATTAGAGGCATGTGCCACCATTGCCTGACTTCTATGTTTAATATAATGGCTGGCTTTTTCCTCTGACCCTCAAATAAATTTTACACAGTAAATTGTTAATTATTAATGATAAAGGAAGATGAATGAGAAAGTATGGAATTACTGCTTTGATGTCAGCCAAGACAACCCTCTTGCTTTAAAGGTGCAAAGCAGACTCTAAAGTGGTCCAGTTGGGGGTACACATTTGATGTCAATGACAGATTGTGAAGACTGTATCTCTTAGGTGTGTCAATCTGACCACTCACTGAAGCTTCTTTACAAATAAACTGTTTTGAATTGCTATTATAGTAATGTCAATACTAGATTTATGTATATGAGTGATTGCTACATGCATGCCTGGTATCTGTGGAGATCAGAATATGGTGTAAGCTCCACTATAATTACAGTTACATGTTGTTGTGAGTCACCTTGTGTGTGCTGGGAACCAAACCCAGGTCCTCTGTCGGTGCCAGTCCAGGGGCTGGTCCTATCCCTAATCATTACCATTTTAACTAGCTGATTAACCTATAATAAAACTACCTATAAAAATTAATTTCAAATATTATAAAATATTTACAGTGATGAAGTACACATTTAATCTGATTTAAATATACATCATAACTAGCCAGGGTCTAACAGTCGGACATGTGTACCTGTCTTAGTGTTCCATTACTGTGAAGAGACACCATAACCAAAGCAACTCTTATTTAAAAAAAAAAAAACATTTAGTTGGGGCTTACTTACCATTCCAGATGTTAGTCCATAATCATCATGACAGGAATCAAGGAGGCAGGCAAGTCATAGCACAGAAGCAGAAACTGAAAGCTTTACATACTGGTTTATATTCAGCTAACATAACAAGAGACTGGACCTGACATGCTCTTTTGAAACCTCAAAACCCACACCCAGTGACACACTCCTCCAATAAGGCTACATCTCCTAATCTTTCCCAAACAGTTCCACTAACTGGGAGCCAAGCATTCAAACACACCTATGAAGACTATTTTCATTAAAACCATCATAATTTGCTTCCAGAATTCTTTTACTCTTAGAATGAACTCCATTTTTCTTTTTCCTTAATTGCCATATAGAGTCACATGTACATTCCTATGTAATTTCTAATGTAAATTTAGTTTGGACTGATTTACTCCTCTCCTCCTAGTCTTTTTGGTCCCAGTCCCCAGTGGACCCTTCATCCCATTCTGATTTTATATCGCATGTGTTCTACAACCTTTCCCACCTCCTTCTCTTAAAGCCTCTTTTGTTCCCACCTCATACAACCCTGTCTAGATTCCTATCAGGATCCATTCTTTTTTTTTTTTTTATTCAATTTACATACCAACCACAGATACCCCTCTCATCCCTCCTCCCACTTCCCCCACCTTTCCCCTCTCCTTATCCCCTCCTCCAATAGGGTAAGTTCTCACATGGGGAGACAGATAAGCCTGGTACATTCAGTTGAGGCAGGACCAGCCCCTCCCTGCTTTATCAGAGGGTGAACAAGGTGTCTGACCATAGGTAATGGGACAGGATCCATTCTTAATTTGGGCTAGCATTTATAAGCATTGCCAATGCTTCAGTCATAACTTCCCTTTCTCCTGAGTTGTCAGAGTCTTTTTCCACCATTTGAAAACATTTGGGAATATTTTAGTTCATGCTAGAATTTAATTCACAAAAGTGGGTGAGTCAGACATACTCCATGCCTGAAGTTTCTTTGGAATCCAGGAAAATTTTCTCATTAATCCCTTCTCAAGTGACTTTTGTGTAGGAAAGCATTGTAGAAGACTGGGGGCTCTTTCTCCTTCTTTATGTGTGATAGTGACCTACTGATTGACACATCCATGCCTCAATTGCTGCACAATCCTTTTAAAACTAAAGAATATCTGCCTGGTAGTGATTTTCTGTCTTTATGAAGATGTGGTTGACCAAGGTTAGATGGTGAACTTCTTTCAGTCATATATACATACATATATCACTTTCATGTGTGCTACTGCCTCCAATGTTTACAAATCAATACATATTTACTGCAATCATACTCTGTGCTAACAATTTTCTCAGACCCCTATCAGAATGTTGAAGACAGGACAAGGTTGTCTATACTCAATAAACTTATACTACAGATGTGGTTGTTGGCTGAAGACAGTTCAAGTTTGTCTATATTCAAGAAACTTACAATACAGACATGAACACTGGCTGAAGACAATTCAAGGTTGTCTATACTCAAGAAACTTACAATGCAGATGTAAATGTTGGCTGAAGACAGTACAAGGTTGTCTATACTCAAGAAACTTACAATACAGATGTGGTTGTTGGTTGAAGACAGTTCAAGGTTGTCTATACTCAAGAAAATTACATTACAGATGTGAATGCTGGCTGGGGAGCATGCACACATTACTCTCATTATCACTTTAAAGATGGTTGTTTTTTGTGAGATTCCAAATGACAGTCAGGGGATTTTGCTACTGAATGGCTTCATACCCAGAAACTGCTTCTTAACAAATTGATATGCTTATATACAATCAACTTTATCTTCTCTCCTCTTCATTATCAACCAATAAAGTGCTGGATACAAACATTGCCTCTATTTAATAAAATACTTGGCCAACAAAGAGAAATCCCATTGAGAAGACCTATCTAAAGGAATAAACCTAAATTTAACACATGGAACACCAAGTAAAATGACAGGAAATATCTTCAGTCTGAAGCCAGTAGTCATACCTCTGAACTCAACTTTGACATAAAACAAAAGTGATCCATGGCTCATGGGGTCAGCCTCTCATTTGCAACATATGAGGTATCTCTTATTTCAGAAACTTCCAGACAAGAATACTAATTTCTAACACTATTGGCAACTGTAGAAATTGCAGTTATGACTTAGATTGCCCCCAGTAAATGGACATTTTAGAATCAAGTCTAGTAAGGGGAACAGAATTGTAGTTGGAGAATCTTCCAGAATCTCTTCCCTGAGTTTGGCTAATGCAGAGGATGCTGAGAGAGTTTATGTTTTCAAGGACATGCAAGAATAATGCTGTTGCTGGCTTCCTGCTTTTCTGACAGAGTCTCTAATGGGATATATTTGAGTAATTCTTGTCATATTTACTCTGGAGCAGTTTTAATTGTTATGTACTTTAAGAAAAGACTGTCTCATAGACATGCTTTAAACAGTGTGCTGTTAATCTTAGTGGTGTCTGCTACTCAGGAAGAATGCGGTTTATTATTATTATTATTATTATTATTATTATTATTATGTGACTGTGTATTTTCCCAAGAGGTGAAATGTGCAGGGCAAATAACTTATTCATTCTAGTTTGGATGCTAAAAATGCTAAAAAGAGATCAGAGGAAAGAAGTCTAAACTTAAAAGGCTCTAGGAATTTATTATTTTTCTCTTGTTTCATGGAAATATTCTCTTTCATATCTAATTTTGTATTTGTAGTTTAAGGCTTTCTTCCTTAAGTAAGGCACACAACATTATAAGGCCATTATAAAGTCAACAGCATGTGTAAAACTGGGATATTTCTATAAGCCAGCCTTGAACATTATACCTTAGGATGACTTTAAACTTCTGATCCTCCTTCCTTTACCTCCATAGTGCTGGGATTGCAGACATGCACCACTATCACACACAATTTATAATGCACTGAGAATCAAACCCTGTACTTCTACATGCTAGGCAAATGATCTACCAGCTGAGCCACACCTGCATCCCTGTTTTGTGAAAATAAAAAATTCAGCATGCATTTTATAGTTCAAAATGCATTGAGTACTCAGTACCAGTGACATAACTGTGTTGAATTATTTCTTAATAATCCAGCAGGAAGGAAACTTGCCCAGTCAGAAAGAAATATTTTAATTCTCATTTTAATTCCATATATAAATAAATCAACTTTCAAATATGTTTAATGTTACCCATGTCAGCTACTTATCATGATCTATTAAACAGACTTCCCTACATACTAAAAAGTGATACAATTTGCTTTGGAAACACTATCTCAAGAGAAAAGTGAGTATCTTAAATGATTCTTTTCCATAAGCAAAGACTTGGAATGTGTGTGAGAAGGAATGAACTCTAATCACCACTCCTTGTCCAATCACTTTGTACAACGAGAAACTGGACCATCTGCTTCAAATGAAAACTAAGCCTGGGCAGTCAGGTGAGATCATTCATTCAGAGCACCAAAGACATGTCATTGGTTTGTTAGTTCATTTATTAATTGGGAGTGAGCCATTCTGTGGCTTTTACTGCCCATTTTACACAGGTGCCTCACACTGGTTCATCGGCTACATTGTCTAATCATCCACAGGAGGCTAATTTAAATGGCTATGCTATTTGTGATTAAACCATCAGCTGATGGAACCAGTGGCTGTTAGTTTAAATTTCCCCTCCAAAAGGTTTGTCCTAAGTATTTACATACAAAGAGATGCTCAAAATAATGAACACACGATACACAAGATAAAGAGTGATATTCTTCAACTGAATACAATTATGGAGAACGATCAGTCTGCATTAGTTAAATTGCACATTTTGTCACAAAGAAATGTAGCGAATTGAATGAATGCTCGGAGTCTGTTAGAACAATAGATTCATAGGGCTTTTGCTTACATCTTGTATTTCTGCAAAAATAGAATTAATTCATCAATAACTTCATACATAATCACCTTTAGAGCATGAATCCATGAATCAAAGTTGCCTCATCATTTAAAGTTAATTGCTTTCTAATCAAGGCAGCCTAACGTAGACATTAATTTGCAAAACAAAGTTACAGATATTCTTTAGCTTTGAACTTAGTACATTAACTTCTTTTTAACAGTAAAATTGATTGTGGAAATTCATCAAATGTCAGCCACCTGTGGGAATGTGGAGGTCATTAGGATATTTCAGGCTGAACTGAAGGTAGATTGAAGTCTGGAGACTCTTCTTTTCAGGACTACTTTCTAATGTATTTGTTGCATCTCCTGCAACCATTATAACAATTTCAGACAACCAGCTGATAAGCGGTTATCCCATCTATACTGTGGAAGACCTAATCAATAGCTCTGCCAGATATTTTCTCTGCAAATGAAATGTTCTGTCCATTCATCCCTGCATTACATGAAATATCCATGCTCCCTAATCTTGGTGGTGGTCTTAATGAATGTGCGTTCATGAGACTGTGGACACAAAAGGAAAGTTGTCATGAAATTCCCCTCATCTTATGTGAGCTGTTTTTAATTTTCCCATCATAACACCCACTTGCTGCCTGGCAAGAGCAGGTTAATGCCTGAATTGCCTTCTCTGAGCACCAGAATTGTTTATTCAGCTGCATTTAAGGAAGCCTTCTAAAGATGCATCATTCAGTGTTAGTCCCATTTGTTCATTCCATATACTCTGAGAATGGCGGGGGGTATCATTCTTACAGGAGGGATGGGGGGGGGAAGAGATCTTAGCAAGGTAAGAATGGAAATAGATAATATCTATTTGGATTTTATTGGCAGACTCTCAGTTATACCTTGAGGTTTTTATGACGCTATCTCACTATTGACTTCAGACATAAGTGATCTAACATAGTCAAATTCACATCTCCTTTTACATGTGGAATCAAGAGGGGGAAAAAAACCCTTGTCTTGGGAGGTCTAGTGTAACATTACCACCGTCACCTACTTCCTCCAGCCCAGAAGTCAGTCAGAAGGGCTTTGCCATGTGAAAAGATAGGTTGAAACAGCACAGTATGTATCCATGTGGAAAAGGAGACACATTTTAATCAATACAACAGCCTCTGCCACAGAGCACAGGTCCATGTTCCTGACATTTTAGAGTTGTGTGTCTGATGTCACAGCTATGAAGAGTACAGACAGTACCTGGCACTGCAGATGCAGACCCTGCCCTCCTCATCATGTGCATCAAGCTTCAGCTCACACTCTGACCTGGGAACCATGCAGGAATGTGTTTGACTCTCATTACAGATGCCACCTCTCTCCTCTAGGAGCAGAAAATGGAGACAAAGCCCCTGGAGCTGGTACCTGGAGCACACAAAGTCACTCAAGAGCTTGTTTCAAGAATTATATGCCCTGCCTTCTCTACCTTTTTTCTCCAGCACAAGATTTTTCTAAGTTGAGAGTTTACCAAACATTTGAACTTTCATGTCTGCTTTTCCCCTCTTTCTCTAGAGCAGATGAATACCAAAAGAAAACAGCATGCTCAAAGCTAGCTCAAGGCAGTGAATACTAGCTACCCAGTTTATGCAAGGTATAATCTCAGAGTCTAAGACGATCTAGATGATGGATGCACACTCTATTGGAGCAGAAACACATGTACACAAATAAGTCTAGTATGGACTCTATTTGTACCCTGATAAAAGTGATAGTGGTTTCTTCTTACTAGGGGATTAGCAATGTCACATCAATCGGGAAACACTTGAAAGACAAAGACTATTTCAGAAGTTAGAGAAAAGCCTTGATGGTGGGGAGGAGAAGCAGAAAAGGAGTATTACAGGTGTGGGAGGCTGCAGGAGAAAAGTGTTTTATTAGCGAGGGTTTCAATTATTGTCATAAGTCACCATGACCAAAAGCAACTTCGAGAAGAAATAGTCTGTTTCATCTGTCACTTCCATCATTTAGGAAACCAGGACAGGAACCTGGAGGCAGGAACTGAAGCAGAAGCCCTGAAAAGTGATGTTTACAGGCTTAGCTCCCCATGGCTTGCTCAGCTTGCTTTCTTATACAATACCCAGCATTGGCACTACCCACAGTGAGCTGGATTCATCATCAATCAGAAAAATGCGCAGGACAGTCAGGTGGAGGCATTTTCTCAATTGAGGTGCCTTCTTCCAAAATGACTCTAGCTTAGGTCAAGTTGACACACACTTAACAAGCATGGGTTGAGTCAGTGGACAAATGGATCTGGGAATTTTTGTGAAGCAAGATTGCCAAACAAGGTTAAGCAGTTTTTGTTTCCTTTTTTGTAGGAAACAGAAACCCTTTATAAGTTGGGAAATATAGAAGGAAAGCTTGTTTACAAAACATGGTAATCACAAAGTGAGAGATGTTTGAGTGTGTTTTGGAACAGAAAGAGAATCTATATACTTAAAGCATTCATACACGTTCCACTGAGATTCCTAGAGCAGAAGCCATTTGCAATTTAGGTGTTACTATTTCAACTCACTACTTAAAATACACTCTAATGTTGTTTGAACTACAGACTCCAATTGTGTAGAAATTCATGAGAGGGTGCTGAAATTCTAGGGAGAATGTTAGCATGAAGGCACATTTTCCTTGACATGCATAAGATGGTAGAATAAGCAATCTCAGACATGCTGTTTTGAAATCATGATTTTTTAGAATGATTCTAAGCACTCTGATTGTGTTCTAAAAACAGTGGACACCCAGGTGGAGTGGAGAAATGTTCTTATCTTTCTGAGTTATTGCTGCTACATAAGGTTATGTAGCATAGGATGGTACCCTAAGCTCCACTTCCCTTATTAAAAAAACAAAAACAAAGATGAAAAACATTCTAAAGACTAGGCATTTCAAAGAGAAGAGAACATAAACAAGAAAGGTGTGTGTGTGTGTGTGTGTGTGTGTGTGTGTGTGTGTGTGTGTGTGTAGGAGGGGAATTCATCCACATTGTTCTTATTACTTTTCTGAGAGGCAAAACATGTAGGTTCCTTTATCCCAAAATTGACCCAATTCACTTCAGTGTTACCTAATATTACTATTCTATGACTGTTCAAAAGTTTTTGCTTCTATACTGCTTTGTACAATATGGAAGTGTGTCCATTTACATTGTCACAAGACATGTTTTCAATCCTTATCTTTTTCATTTGCTTATGGCTCCATTTACTTGATCCTTTGCTAATGCGTTAGGTGCCTGAATAATACCAACCAGGGTAACCGTCACCCTTTGTAGGAATGTGAGACATGTAATTCACCATTACCAAGTTTGTTCTTAACCTGTCAGCTTGAGGGTTTTACTAGAATTGTGTTCTGAGTACTCACCAACAGGGAGTGCCAACCTTGGCTATTTTAACTATGGATTGACTCCACGTTTTATTATTCACATTTTCCCAGTCCCTTGCTCTCCTATCGCCCTAAAATTAAATGTATCCACTAGACATTTTTAAAGTAAACACTCTCATGAAAGTGGTCAAATATGAATGAGGACTTCCAACAAGGGGATGACATGAGATTGAATCCAAAACTTGGTTATAGAGTTGATTTCAAAAAGGAGAATTATATATTGATGGTCTCTATTTTAGTGATCATGCACTACACCCTCACCCAACAGTCACCAAATTTGCATATTGTAAACAACTACGTGAGCATATAGATTACAAATACGTTGATCCAGATGCTTTGAAGAAATTTACCCAATTCTCCCCTCAGCTCAGCTAAAAGATGACAGTGATTGGCAGGAAAGAAAAACTTAATGAAAATCCAGATCATTTATTTTTAGGATTATTGTTCGAAATGAACTACAAGAAATTTCTCAGTTCCTGATTCCACATTCAAGACTCTGTGCATGGTAAGTGTGGGTTCTCTTATTTGTGAAAAGTCACCTTAAAGTAAGAATAAATAAAACTTTTCACCACATTTCATTAATTTGCTTATTTGTACTCATCACTGAATATTCTTCACATGGCAATCTTGTCTCTATCATCATGCTGGGGCCTCTTCAGAGAGGTTTCCTAAGCCACGCATCTACATTAGTGCATGGTACTGAATTAATTGCAGCTTTGTGTTTTCTTTATAGTAGCCATCACTGCCAGATGTTTTCCTAGGTTTCATACAGTCACTGTTTGTCTCTCTCCACTCTATAATTAAAGCTCCTCAAAGCCACGGGCTGTTCTATGCCTATGACACTTTTCCTACTGCCTATCTCTTTGTAGAAAGAGATGTAAACTCAGTTATCACCAAGGCACAATTTTCATGAAGTTGGGAGTTACTGTTCATAGAATTTGAAAAAGACATTTATTCTTATAATGTGAATTTTAAGGCCTCTAGACCTAAAAATATTCATGTCAAAACTTTAATAACAAGAAAATATTTGTGTGTCTAATTTACACGTTTTCTACCCGTCCCTCCATGGACGTAATTGTGTCCTTTCTGACTTCCAAATTTATAGGTTAAAATTCAAATTCTCAAAATGAGTATCTTTGGAAATAGACCTATTGGAAAATAATTAAGATCTAATGATGGCATATAAACAAAACCCTAATTCAATAGGAATAGAGTACTTTTTCATACTAAAAGAAACAACTACACCATGTAACAACACCCCAAGAAGGTGGCTGTCTCCAGCTAAAAAGCTCTCACTAGATGTTAAATTTGTCTATAACTTGATTGGAGATGTCTTCATTTCCAGAATCATGAGAAAATTCATTTCTCTTTTATCACCTAGTCAATAGTATTTGTTATGGCAGCCTGTGATTGTATGTATGCAATTTAATTAATACAAAATTAGTAAGTGAAATTTTCTCATTTCCATGTTCTTTATTCGGGATTCACTATGCTTAAAACATTAATAACAATATCTGAAAGCCTATGGCTGTAAAATTAATGAATAACTAAGGAAACAGTTCTTTCAGATCGAAGTTAAAATTCCCACAATATGAAGGTTTTTTTGCTACATATTTATTTATTTACTATGTGCTATGTTCCCAAAACAGATGGCATTGACTAAACTAGGAACATGAATTTGGTTATCTTATTATCTCTGTCTCAATTTTAGGTTGATCAGGAGATATTCTGGAAGATTTTATGTCTCTTATTTACATAATATTATGTGAGATCATAAAATGTGGAATGTGTACATTTGAGGCATTCTTTGGTCTGAGATTTCTCTTACTTTGTTTTCAGGAGTAAAGGCTACAGGTGTCAATGACAGTGAAGAAACTGTAGCTAAAGGTTCACCCAAATAATGAGTTTTAAAATGATATGGGTCACTTTGACCTGCCTGGTAAACTAACGATTTAAATGAATGGATCAAGAAGGTGCATACATTGTTTTAATTACAACAGCTGTGTTATAGCAACATCTATGAATGAGCTTATTAAGGAACCATCTATTAAAAACGTGTTGCCAGTGGATTTTATAATCACACTATAAAAAGTTATTAGAGAATACAACTACATCTTTGAATCATTTAATAAATATTAATAAAGCATTTATGATTTGACTATAATTTAAAATGTTATTATCTTTGAAGCAGGTGTCAGGCATCAGGTACCCATGAACCACAGTAGCATAGCAGTTAGCAGCTTCCCTTTACTGTGTGTTAAGCACTGTCCCCTTGTATTATTTGAAAATAGATATTTTCTAAATTATAGACTTTGAGTTCACTTCTGTGTTATGCAAATCTTAGAGGGAACAGAATGTTTTACCTGAATCCTACATCTGTGTTTTAAACTACAGCCACGTGCAATTCATGTATTAGCAAGGTTTGTGGTTTGGATTTTCCAGGTCATGGAGAAGCAAAGTTTGGCCATTTTTCTTTTAATTTTGTTGTTTTATATTAACAAATACATTTATTGAAACAGTACACTTATCTGAAGGTCTGAGAAATCCCAATATCAATGAATTGTTTCCAAGGCTCATTAGCTTGTAAGTTTTAGAGTTGCAGGAATGGTCAAACCCAGGGCCACCTCTTTTAATTACTTGCTTTACCAAATTTAAGTTAGCAAAATGACAATAAGGAACTCCTTCCTGAGTTATGTGTGCTGAAGTTATATGTAGAATGTTTAGAATGACAGACTTTTGGACAAATCTATGGAAATCAGGAAAGGCCTTCTTATTACAACACAGAAAAATCTGAAATGCCTTTACAAACTACAGCTGTGAGAATAAACTGTAAAGACAAATTAAAATTATAGTCATGTCATTCCTTCTAATGTGTTATCAATTAGAAATAATGAGGGACTTTAATTCTTTTGCTTTTCTGAATGGAGTCTTAGAATATGATTTCCTTTTCTTCTATTTGAAACACACCCATTTATCACGAGGTTGGTGTTGTTGGAAGAAATAAATAAGAACTATTAGTATCTCTCTCATTATCCATAAGCAAGTCAGTTAAATCTCTAATGCTCTCAGGTTAGCTAACATATTAGTCACTCTCTTTATTACTGTGACAAAATGCCAACACAACCAGCTTAAGACAGGAAGGTTTATTTTGGTTCTTAGTTCAATCATGGTGGGGAAGGCAAGGCAGCAGGAGCTTAGGGTGGCTAGTCACATTGCATTCAGAGTCAGGAAGGAGAAAGAGAGACAGAGAGATGAAGGCTGGGGCTCTGCTTGCTTCCTCCTTTATATTCAGTCCAGGACCCCGTCCCATGGACAGGGTCAAGTTTTCCTTTTTCAGTTACTTTGCAGACATGCACAGAGGTTTGTCTATTTCTAGAATCTGTCAGGTAGACAGGCAAATATCATAGCCAGATTCATTATTTCTAACTTAGGCACTTTGGTTTTAAACTAAAACAGAGATTTGTTGGTTGTTGGTTTTATGCTGTGCAATATTCATAGATTTCTTTGTCTCATTATAGCCAAATAAATCCAAAGGTTTGTTTTCTAGCACAGATTCTGTTCTTAAAGCTTCCTAAATCCTCAAAAATCCAGATCTTAGAATTTGCTTAGTGTATAGCTTCTCAAGTAATGTTTGAGGCAGAGAAAATGACTTTTAAAAGAGGATGAGGGAGTCAACAAGAACCCAAAACTCAAAACTCTCTAGCAAAAAAGGTGGCCATGGTTTTATATTTATGAATATATAAGTTACAAGTTGATGTGGCTTCTACATGCCTTTGGTCTCTTGATGTCACTTAGAAGTACTTTAAGACTGATGTGTACAATTTTGAGTTCTTCTACTTACGTTGAATATACTTAGACTTCAAGGGACAACTTTCAGGGTCCCTAATGGAAAAGGTATTCAGGACTGGTAATGGTGTTAAGAGCAATAGCACTATCCGAGTAACAGTCTTTGTTTTCCTAGTTCTATTTCACCCTGGTTGTTCATGTTTCATATTAATTCTAGGAGCAGCCAAGAGTGGTGAGTCAAGAGTCATGACCTCTTCCACAAATTCTGTGCTTTTGGGTTTTTTTCCCTCTTAGATGATTGAGATAAATTTGACAGATAAGAAAAGTTGTATCTGATTGGGAGCTGGGGAAATGACTCAGTAAAATACTTGTCTTGTAAGCATGTGGACCTGATTTTGATTCCCACAATCCAGCAGGGTGTCATTGGAACCCCAGCACTGAGGATGCATAGACAGGTGGATCTCTGAAGCTCAGTGGCCAGTCTCTCCAACATGGAGACCTCCAGGCTGGTGAGAAAGCCTGTCTCAAAAACAGGAGTACAGAACCTCATGAATGACTTCTGAGGTCTTCCTCTGGTCCCCACACATGGGTATACACAAATGCAAATGAAAAACTAAAAAGTAAATAATGGTCTGGTGATGTGGCTCAGCACATAAAAGCACTTGCTGCACAAGCCTGGAGACCTAGATTCAATCCCCAAGACCTACAAGATCTACAAAATTATTTTCTGACTTCTACACGTATGCCTTGGCATCTATGTATCCACATTTACAGATACTCCATATAAACACACTATACACATATTAATAAACAATTTAAAATAAATCATATATATGTATAACATACACTGTGATGTTTTTGACTATGTATACATCATGAAGTATGTAACAATGTGTTATAAGAGCCATGTTAGGATCCTGCCCTCACTCCTGCACTTGCACAGCTCAGGGTCTTGCATCTTATGTCATCAGGGGATGCTGGTGACTACATACACATGGCATGGTCACACAATCTGTGCCTTAAAAGCCAAATGCAGACCCCACCCTCTCTCTGCTCTCTGCTCTGCTACCTCCCCCCATATCTCTCTCTCTCTCTCTCTCTCTCTCTCTCTCTCTCTCTCTCTCTCTCTCTCTCTCTCTCTCTCTCTTTCCAGGCCTGGATCCCCTCTTTCCCCCACTGCTTTCCCTCCCAATAAAGCTCTGAAAACTAACACTGGGTTCTGTCATGACCGTGACCTTTCCACATGGTAACTAGCACCGCACGCCGCAACTAGTGCCACCACCAGTGCCGGTTATCATCCTTTCATTGGTGCCATGACTCAGATAGGAAATTCCACTCACTCAGTGTCTGGGGCTGAGTATTGTCGGAAACCTATACTGAGGACCTGTGACTGCCCACTACACTTCTTCGTTTGCTCAGCTGCAGGACTGCTCTGCACACACCACATGTACTGCCAAGATTGGTGAGTTCCCCCACCATTTCCCGTGACTGCAGGCTGAGTTATATTCCTCACGCCAGACCCCGGGGGGTCCTCGGGCTGTGTAAGCTCCCAGCCCTTACTCCTCTCTTGACGAAGAGGGAAGTAACCCGTGCTGATTCATAGATCCTTCTCCTACCTCAGGGACGCCTGGGACTGAACTGGTTTGTTGTTTTAATTTTTTATTTTTCTCTCTCGGTGCTGCAGCCATGGGACATAGGGGTAGATACCAGTAAATTTGACTGTTTCAACCCCAATATTTCATGGGAATTATCTAACTTGTGCCAGCGAACAGGCAAATGTGAAAAGGGTTACCTTATCTCTAAGCTTTCTGCCAAAGCTCTGAACCCTTCTCCTTCTCCATTTCTGATTCTTTCTCTGCCATGTGCAACCACTAGTGTCTATCTGACTTTTGCTCTCTGCTCTCCAGTATTGGTTGGGCTGCTTCTGCCCAACCCTGTCTCTCGCTTTAACTCACCTTAACTCCTCCCACTCATTCTCAAGCTGCCTTGAGAAGCACAGCCAGGGCTGAGAGCAGGCTAGGATCCATGCAAATAAGTTTACAGTAATCAGGATGGCTCTTTAGCCAGAGGTCAGTTTATAGTTTGCCTCCTGGCAGGTTTTCCTAAAGCTGTCCCCAAGCCAGCAGATATCAAAAAAAAAAAAAAAAAAAAAAAAAATTCAAGACACAGAGTAAAATCCATCTCTTGTCCCCCAAACCTCCCCGACATAGCATCTGGAGAGCAAGGCTCCCAACCCCACAGGCAGAAGTGTCAGCGGTGGCATTTAAGGTATACCAGGGCAGAGATGAAAAAAGCCAGAGAACAGAATTGCCAAGTGCTGGCACACACTGGCTCCTGAAAGCCGTTGGGTCCCTGGTTTAAGTGCAGAAAAAAAAGGCCACATGGGTTAGTGCATGCCCTGCCAGGCCATCAGTTGAGCCTTGTTCAAAGTGCCACCTAGAAAGACAGCCTGTCAGCTGACTGTACCCAGGCACCAAGGGGCAGGGAGACAGAGAAAGACCTCCAGCAGACCTCTAGGCTTGGCCACAGGCTCATTAGCAGTTAACCCAGAACACAGCATGGAAACGATCCATTTCTTTCCTTCTGGACACCAGAGCCACTAACCCAGTCCTGGGAGTTTTGGGGTCTCACCTCTTCTCGTTTCCCTATTGTTGGGGTGGGGAGGACAGCCTTACCCACCTCACCAGACTTAATTGTACTTTCAGGGTTACTTAATGGAAAAAAATTTCCAGCTAAGGTAGGAGCTTTCATTTCATTGCTCCCTCCATGTGCCTCACCCCAGACCTGTCAGAAGTGCTTCTCCTCCTCATGCACACAGACAGGGCCCTGATCTCTGCCCTGTTCCTAATTCCAAAAGAGTGAGTTCTCACCCCACAAGCTTTTCCTTTCCTGGTTCCCTCTTCTAACTAACTGCTCAGCTAATGGTTACAGGATCACCACAGAACTGAAGTCCAGAGATCATGAAGTAAGTAATTGTATCAGCTAAAAGACATTTACACGCCCAGACCCAAAAGTGTCTGGGCTCTACAAAAACAGACTTTAATATAACCATCTATTACTGTTAAATGCTCTCAACAATTGATCATCAGTCTCCTGGATGCTAAACTAGTAAAGAAAACAGATGCCTTATAATAATCTGTCTATAAAAATTAAAATCATGTTTCAATCTCTCTGTCTCTCTCATTAACAGTGTACTAAACAGAGTACTAAACACTACAATGGTCACTAATTTTCTCATGGCTTAAATTCATCTGGACAGGTGGGTCTACTTCAGGCTTTTCCTGTCTCACCAGCATCCTGCCAGACACAAAAGTGGCCAGAGTGCCACGCCAAGAGGGATGGACGGCTCCAGGGCAGCAGGACAGCCATCATCCCAGGTCGCCTGTCTACCTCGGAAGGCCCCTTCCCTACCACCCCCCTAAGAGCCAACTGACACCCACCAAGTCAGTTGGAAGCAATTTTTCTGGGAAAAAATGACACCCCTATTCCTATTCACTTGCTTTTCCATAATAAGCAAAAAGTGTGGAATGCTAGGATTCTGCCCTCACTCCTACATATGCACAGCTCTGGGTCTTGAGTCTTACATCATCAGAAGGCATTGGTGACTACGTACGAGTGGTGTGGTCACACAATCTGGGCCTTAAAAGCTGGATGCAGACCCCACCCTCTCTCTCTGCTCTGTTCCCCTCCCACCATCTCTCTCTCTCTCTCCTAGCTGGCTCCCCTCTCCCCGCTTTCCCTCCTAATAAAGCTATGAAAACTAACACTGGGTTCTGTCATGACTATGACCTTTCCATGTGGTAACCAGCACTGCCACCAGCACCGATTACCATCCTTTCAACCCATAACCTCACATAGTTATTTTGTGTTTACAAGGGGAGAAAATATTTGAGATTGACTCTTAGGAAATGTCAAGTATGTACTGTAGTGTTAATAGCCACAGTCTTTATCATTATGCTGTATACTGGATCTCCAGAACTTAATGTCCTACAGAACTGACTCTGTGCCCTTTGACCAACATACCCCCTCTGGAGAACTGTGTGTTTTCTCAAAATCTTTGTCTCCTTGTTTATGAAGTAAGTAAAGTATATTTGTCTTCGATTTCAGAGACACATTGAGGATCAAATACTAAACCCACAAGTAACTGCAAATTTGCCTCTCCTTTCTGACATGCCATTTGGAGCTTTTCCTGGGGTTTTCACAATGAAGACACCAGATATTTATGTGTCAAGTTGAATCTAATATGGAAGAATTTGAAAAGTTACACTAATAATCAGTAATACAACTTGATTGTTTTATCTCAGTGTGATTTCAAAGCATTACACACTTAGGTGACATTACTAGTCCAAGAAAGTTCTTTGCAGAAAATACAAATGAATGGAATTATGAAGTGGAAAACTTCTACACTCTAAAATTTTAAGGAAACTGTTCATAAAAGAAGTTACTAGACAGAATTTATCACTTAACTGACATCTGTGCAAATTATGATTCATTTTAGACAATCTAAGCAAAGGTGAGTTTTCAGAAACTAGAAAATTTTATAACATTGGGTAGTTTTCTTAAAGTAATAATTCCTAAAAGCAAGTATATTTTTAATCCAAAAAGATCATTATATATGATTCTTTTATAATTTTCTAACTTCCTCTTTTTCTTTGGATGGAAAACATACAACTTCCAAAATTATAAAGTTCTAAAGATGTACACACACGTGCCTTATCTCATAGGAATTATGAGTGGCATTACTCACATGAACTGATTTGTTGGGCCAAATATTATTGTGTGCACTTTAGACCTGTAAATAATTTGACTGTTCCATTAGCCTTATAAGACAGACCTGACACAGCTCTCCCTTTTCCATGCAGGGAAGTGGATACTGATGGTTAAATGCTAAGATCTCATTGCTGGGAAGTGGAGGGATCAGGATTTGGACCCAAAACAGAGGTAGAGCCAAAGATGGAGAGCTGTGCAAGTGTGCTCTGAACCTTCAGCCTTGAGCAAGTTCAAGCCCATTTGTAGCAATGGATGCTGAAGACTCTCATGTAGTACAGCCAAAATGCCGGCTTCACATTTCAACTCCCGAGGCCCTCAGATGGGCTCCACAGTTCCCTTATTGCAAACTTTACCCTCTGTTTTCAGAGTGACTCCTTAGCTGCTCCTCTTTCTTTGGCTATTCAGTGTCAGTTCTCCCCCCTCCCCAAACAGCTCTATTATTGCTCTGAACAAATCAAGACAGCTGGGGTCACACTTACTCATCTCATCACCAAATTTGCACACATTACAACTCCCTGTTTCCCGATATGCTTAAGCAAGGGTTTTTCTTCCAGACAAGGTGATATAAGAAGGAGTCATATTCAGCGCCCAGCATCAGCTCTGGCTGGCCCTTCCCAGCTGAACTGACACATCCCCCTCCTCAGTGGCTCTTACTTAGTGGCTTCCATTTCTCATCTAACAGCCTCCACAGAAACCACCCACAACCAACTCCAACCCATCATTCCACTCCTGTCCTGAATAGAAAACTACTCTTCATGCTTTCTCTATTTCATAATGTTCATCCTTCTATTTTCATAAACTCAGTGCTGTCTGTGACCAACACTCAGCAAGAATTGTTTTGAAGCGTTGTGAAAATCAACTGGACAGTTTCTTTCCTTAGCTCAGTGGTTCTCAACCTTCCTAACGCTGCAACCCTTTAATACAGTTTCTCATGTTGTGGTGACCCCCACCATAAAATTATTTTTGTTGCTACTTCACAACTGTAATGTTCCTACTGTGATAAATCATAATGTCAATATTTTGGGAGCTAGAGATTTGCCAAAGGGGTTGTGAACCACAGATTGAGAACTGCTGTGTTCACGCATCCAGCTTGCCAGCTACACTCAATCTCCTTAGTTACTCTGTGAACCCTCATCTCTCTAGGATTCCACAAAACCAGCTTTGTCTAATTTTCTTCCTGCTGCTCGATAGCATCCTTTACGGTGCCCCTCAGCCCAAGCTAAGAATGCTGGCGTGTCCCACGGTGCTGTTCAAAGTCTTCATTCTTCTTTCTCTCTCTTTCCATTAGGACTCCCAATATTTGAAATATTCTTTACCTGCCTGTACCTCACCCAAGGATCCTAGACCTTGTGCATGTTGTCTTATTTGTGAAAAAAAAAAGTTGCTGCAGGTTTAATTTAGTTAAGACTCTTAGTGAGTTATCTAGTTGATCCCAATCAGTCATAATGCCACCACATGTACCCTTATAAAAGGACAGCAAGAAAGATTTGGGACGTGCCAGGGGGGGAAAAGGTCCTGTGACCACAGAAGTACAGGTTGGAGTAAAGCAGCCACAAGCCTAGGAATGCTGTGGCCACCAGCAGCTGGCACAGAAGAGCATACACTGTTCTGCTGAACCTCAACCAAAATCTTGATTCCAGCCCAGACATATGGTCTTGAGAGTGGTGAGGCAATGTCTTTTGTTATTCAAAATTATCTGATGTGTTGCAATTTATTGATAGCAGCCAGAGAAAACTACTATAATGTTTCTGTGCATGTCAGCTTTTGTTAATTTGAAACTAGAGTCATCTAGGAAGAGGGACTCTCAACTGAAAAACTGCCCCCATCATACTGGCCACTGGGTGTGTCTGACGGGCATTTCCTTCATTAATGATTGTTAAGGGAGAGTCCAGCCCACTGTGGCCAATGTATTGATGGGCAAATGGCCCTGGGTTGTATAAGAAGGAAACTTGAGCAAACCCTCCCTCAGTCAACCTATGTCAAGAAATGACATCATTGTCAAATGCCGGGGTTGGAAATTGCATGCTTGCCTTGATTTTTGACTCTTTTTATTCTATATGTGGGAAAGAGGGATTCTCACTTCTAAGATATCAGTACATGGTATCACTTGTGGGAGGTCTCAGGTACTCAGGATTAGACTAACACTTTCTCTTAATGTGTGTCCCACACATACTTTATTCAATTTTTGAGTTTATAATCATGTAATAAACATTGGTGAGTAATATACAGACTAGGATGCTGCAAGTAAACTACATCCAATCCCTTTCTTCTTCATCCCATTTGCCAGGTCACCCTACTTCTCCTGAGTTGAGTACTATCGAGAATCATAGGTCCATCATTTACATATTTCCCCTTTTCAAGATATGATTTTGCACCTGCATGCATTCCTAGAAGTATATATCTTTTAGTTTAATTATTTTAATTTCATTTTAAGTGGTTTCATGTTGTTAATGCTTGGACTTACTTTAAATTTATATTTCTAAGTCTTAAGCATATTCATGTTGCTATGGGTGATGCGTTTTGGCTGCTGTATAATTTTCTAGTATATAAGTGATTTGCTACAGTAACTCATCTGCATCTGTGTTGTTTCTATATTTTTCTTTTGTGACTAATACTGCTATAATCACTCTTGGGCATAGCTACTGTTACGTGTTCATGAGTTTGAGGAAGTATGCACTTAATGCCAAAATTGCTGAATCATTTTCTAGTCATTTCTGTTTCATAAATGGACATCTTCTCTCTGTGTGCACCTCTATCACAGTCATCTAAGACAACAGCCTTGGCTCCTAAATCCCCATATCACATGTTTATGATTTTCTTTCCCTTGGAGTTTAGACACTGCAACTGCAGTCAAAGTCATATTCTTTCTAATGCACACATGACTGTTTTCCCTCTTGATTTCAAACATGTCACAAGCTTGTCATTTACAACAAGATCTGGACTTCTGGTGAAGGCCTACAAAGTGAGGCAGAGCTTAGCCAACTCCTGCATGCAGTCCAACCTCCTGGCATCCCTCTCTTCCCTCACCCATTCTATTCCAGCCACACTGACATCCTTCCTGTGGACGGAAGTCCTGTGCTCTGCTCTACTTCAGCTGGACCATCCTTCCTGTTTCTCCAGTGTTCGACATTTATTTCATTCCAGTCTTATCATAAAGCTTATTTTTCTTTCAAATTAAATGTGTTTGACCACACTTTGCATTTCTGAATCCCCATTTATTCTCTCTTGCAAAATTCCTCCACTACTTTGCAATATGTTTCACATGTTATATTATTTATTTCATTTTCCTTTCATTCTAGACAATAAAGACCCAAAGTTCAAGGACTGGTTTTCTCTTGATATAATGGTCTGGCAAACTGCCTGCTGTGCACAGACCAAACCACAAGAAGCTGCCAGGAAACATTAATATTATTTTTATTTTATCATGAAAAAGCCGTACTATAGAACAATTTATTTCAAACCAAAAATATGTGTCATTCAATGAAGATGTCTTAACTTTCTGCCTAAATGAATGAACAGATGGATATATGTGCTATAGAGAAAGGTCGTTGCTACACTGTTCTATAACAACCCCAGAAGAAATTGTCTCATATATTCAAAATGCTATTACACCTCCTCTCAACACTCCACACAAGAATAATCAAGTTGAAGACAACTTGGTAAAGCATCAGCTTTCCCTCTTATTACCTGCTCTGACACCCTAGCTCCTGTGGACACTTATCCCAATTAACAACTCCAGCCAATCTCCCTGGCACAACGGAATCCAGCTCTGTAATTCCCCCATCTCATCCATTATAACTTCATTCCCTACTTTGTTGCCTGCATTAATTATAACTACATTCTTGGGTCTTTGTCTACCTCAAGCAGGTTTGCAAGGCCACAGAGTTCCTTAAGCATAGTCTGTTATACTACTGCTCACCCTCAGTCTTCCCCTGCACTGTTACCAACTCCAACGTTTGCCTTAGGGCGTGTGCCATCCTTACAACCTGGTTTTATTATGATTTGATTTGAGCAATTCTTTCTTTATAAGAGCACTCTGCTCGGAGGTATCTAATTTCATAGTACTTATTCACTGTTGTCTACCATGCTGTTAATCCAATGGTATTCACTTTTACACCTGAGTTCCGGCAGATGGGTCTTAAAAACACCATTCTGACCTCGTTGGACTTAAAATTAGCACTTGGGTGACAGTTATCCCTCTTCCCAGGATGTATAACCCTTGCTTGTGGCACAGGATAAACATTTTCTGATTCTCACACCCATTTAAAATCAAATGTTTGCTGCAGGACACAGAGTAATATAATTTCCATACAGAATACAGTCTACAGGATATTTTTTTTTGCCCATAAAATATGCGTTCAGAAGAGCAACCCATCATTGCAACTGGCCCATTCTAAAGCTTGTCCACAATAAGTAAGTAGCACAATCACAGAATTATGTGTTGTTTATGAATCACAAGCCATCCAGACTTATATTAACCTTTTAAAATCACTAAAATAGTGTCTAGAACTTGAAAACTAAACCTGAAACTAAACTTCAGTATTACTAAAATGCAAAAAAAAAAAACAAAAACAAAAAAAAAACAACCTAAAGGCTTGCATTTTCATATCTCCTTGAGGGATCTTTTATACCAATCTCCTTATACTTGAGTATGAAGAGTTTACATATCTTGAAAAAATATCTATCAAGAACCCCATCATATGCTGGGTTATATGCTTGTACTCCATCCCCCATCATTTTCTCATGACCAGGTTCCTCTTGAGCTTAAAACTAATTCCATTCATGCTCTGGGCCAAGATCTAATTTGCATAATATATTTTGCCTTGACTGAATGCCAAGAGTAGATTAATAATTTGATGTGAGGAATAGTGCACAATTCTTTGGAAAGTTTCAACTGTTACTGCTTTGGGGAGCTTGGATTGCAGATTTAATAAACAACTAGCATGTTGATCCAAACATGTTTGGGCCACAGGAATAAATACCATAGAAACATCAATTTTTAATATTTAAAATATATCAATAGTGTCCAACATTTACTGCATCTTGACAGGTGGTTCAGGGTATCTACAGATTTATTCATGATCACACAAAAACTCTTAACTGCTGTTGTTACCACCAACCCCATAGTGTCATAGGAGGGCTTCTGGAAATGTGTTTGAGGTTTTTTTTTTTTTTTTTTTTTTTTTTTTTTTTTTTTTTTTTTTTTTTTTTTTCTGAATGAAACGCTTACTCAAGGGTGCAGAGTGTAATTCCAACTGGGCTGGAATTATTTTTGGCTCTCTGTCTATTATCCTCATATCTCACTACCCATCAGTTCACAAAGCACATTCTCATAAAGTGCATAATTATTCAGTTCAGGTAAGTTTTATCTGAATGCTGCTTCTGTGGTATCAAAATGAGAGTTAGAATGTCAATTACTTCTCTGTTCTGAGAAGCTATACCCATCCCAACAGCATCCATCACTAATATTAAGCAAGGTTTTCACTCATAAGCTGTCTTTTGGCAAGGGCCAGAAGACCACAACAAAGTGACTGGAAATCCCTTAGGAAGAAAATGTTTGCGTATAGAGGGTTGATAAAAAATGACACTTTGTTGCAGTTTTTCCAAGCAAATTTAACTGCCTGTCATGCAGACAAGGGTTGCCATGGTAAGCAGTTTTTTTGAATAGGTAAACCAAATAGGAGTGAGATACAGCATGTGTGGAGCTCCTAGGAAAGGGAAGTTCAGGTTGCCTGGAGCAAGAATAACTTCAGTATTTAAAATCAGGAAGAACGCAACACCCTACTCCCCAAATGATGCTGGCAAATGTCTATTTCTCTCTGTCAGGCAGTTTTCTTCCAAAATGATTAGCATAGGAATCACTAAGGTTTAGTTGAAGAAAAGACTGAAGCAGAGTATCATTGGTAGTCCTCAGTTAGGATGCTGTTTTGTGTCTGGGGTGGCGTATGAATGCACATGTGCATGTTTCTGTGCAGGTGCAGCCATATGTACATGTGTGGAGACTAGTGGTGGACATCTGTTACCGTCTATCACTAGCCACTTTATTTTTTGTGACACAGTCTTTCTTAACCTGGAGATTGCAAATTTAGCTACACTTACTGACCAAGGAGCCACCCAGGACTGCATTTACAGACGTGTACTGCCTTGGACAATTTTTATGTGCACCTGGAGGATCTGTACTATGGTTGTTATGCTTATGCTGAAAAAAACTTAACCCATTGAACTATCTCTCCAGTCCCCAAGTTGTTGTTTTCTAAATAATAATAATAACAATAATAATAATGCTAGTAGTAATAAATATTAACAATAAAATTCTTTTCAACATGTATTATTTTAATGCAGGGTTGGAACACAATTTCAAGTCTATGGGATAAGTAACCCTCAAACGTAACCCAAAGATAACATATATAAGGCCCATAATTCTCACAATGCTAATGTAATTACTTAGTCCCTCCCAAAATTATCTCTAACTCAAAAGCCTTTGGTGTATGTTACCATTCTACTTGATGTCATTTAACTAACTGGAGATGTTAGGCAACACGAACCAACAGACAAGCCTGTCTTTTTCTAGATGCATTATCTCACTGTGTTTCATCTACCCCAACAGCTTTTTATATCCCCTACATGCTGCTGGTTCTACTTCCGATCATGAAAAATTCCATCTTGGAACCTTCTACTTCCATTCCCTGCCTTTGGGCAAATATGTACTTACTAATATTTCCCATTGCATGTCTGAAGCCCTTCCACTCAATATTGTGAACTCAGCATGAGCTAAATTGGCCCTTTGTATGTAACATCTTTTAAATGACAGATATTGACAGGAAACAAATGAATTCATGTTCAGAAATTAAAACTAAGAAAAGAGAATACACAAACAGAAAACTCTTCAAGATCCCCAGGGACACCAAGCAGATAAGTTTAGGATTCTTAAATGCTAGAAGCACAAGGTGGTAGTTTAGAAGAAATAATAAGATGGATTAGGCTATCAGAGCCAGCACAGTCAAGTGAATCAACAATTGTAACTGGGACCAAGCGACAGAGAGGGAGATTTCTGTCTCCTCTGACTTCTCCTTACAAGTAGAAACAGGAGTGCATGTACCTGGATCAGACAGCCATGGTTATATCTCTATAGATGGCCAATATCAACACCCAGAAGACTTGTTACCTAGGTTCAACACCAGAAGCTGTGGCACTTTCACACAGCTGGCTGAGAATGCACCAGAACATCTTCTCAGCAGGCTCTACAATCCTCTCCTTTCAGACCTGGGCTTCCTAAAGATACTACTTGAGAGGAAATCTCAATTTCCAAGATGGACACACAACTCTCCATATAGGTGGCTTATTTTCTCATCTTTATACTTTTTGCCCAAATGCTACATTATCCACCTTTGTCTGGCATAATGATCTGATTATTTGCTGATTATGGCCTATCATATCTATAATTTATTTTTATTTTTACTGCTTTGTTGGTTATCTTTTCTAGTAGGTTGTAAACTGAGGACAATGATCTAATTGCCTTGTGTATTATGTTTCCTTCACCTTAAATGGGTCACTCTGATCTTGCTGGTTAAAATGCTTTTTAGTATAAACCATTTGGAAAATAGCTACATGCCCGGAGTGAAAGGACCTTATGAGTTAAAACCAGAAAGATCTTGAACAATGCTATGAACTCATGCAATTCCTCTATAGACATTTATATATGATCATTTGTTAGAGAGAGCAGAGGCAAGAGGGACCCCGGTGAAAATGTTGAACAAGATCACAGGCAGGGATTGCAGGGCCCAGAAGTAAATGCTCTAGGGAACAGACGTCTGTTAGGCCTTCAGGATGAGCCTGAGGGATGAGACTGTGTGTGTGTGTGTGTGTGTGTGTGTGTGTGTGTGTGTGTGTGTGTATGTGTATGTGTGTATCATTGGAAAGAAAAAATATGTCATACCCAAACCATTTTTCTCTATGGTTCTGGAAGAGCCACAATAATGAGAAAGATTTCCTTTACAAGCCAGAGAGAAAGTGGTGAGTAGCAGAGACTAAAAGACGTTGGGCAATGAGGTCCAGTGTGGTTTGCTGAAGGAGTCATCAACAAAAAACAGCAGCCTAAGGGCAGCACCATCACTGAGGATGTGTACAGTGTCATGGGCTATGCGAAGTGGCATTAATTATAGCTGAAATACCTGTTTCCTCTCTGTACAGACCCACAAAAACACTCCATACAGAAGTCTCTAGGGGAATAGTGATATTTCTTAAAGCTATAAGTCCATGAGGCCAATCCAAACTATGCTATTGTTTGGATTCTCAAATTACTGGAGTGGGTGGGAGGGGGGAGGTACACTCAGGAACAGACATCAAGATGCCATCTAGGCTATGAGTTCTCAGAGTGTGTAGACATGAAAATGCCCAGAATTGAGTCTTGATTAAGTGATGCAAAGAAATAGACATTCCTGTTTATTGGGACCTGAGTAAATTAGAATAAAATGATAGCAAGGAGAAAAAGAATTTATTATTTCTGCTGTGTCAGACTACATACTCAATATTCTACACATTTAATCCACTCAAGTCCTTCACCATCATTTGAGATAAGCACAATCATTATCAGTTTTCAGATGGGAGTAAATGAAGCTTATAATGATAATAGAACATAAGCAGTTGAATCTGGTTGGTCCAGAGGTCACCTGTTAAAAAACACAATGCTCCCCGACTTCCTAATAGTTTTTGTGAGGAGCAAGTTTATTCAACGTGACTAGGCAGCCAAAAGTATCCTTGAGCCATGACTGAAACAAATCTGTAGCTTCCTATTAAGTTCCTGGGGTCAAACCATGACTGAAGCACATGAAGAACTTCCAGGCTGCTGAACCCTGAGAAGAAGAAGAGGAAGCAGCCCTCACAGGACTGCAGGAGGACTGAGGAGTGAGAAGGAGGAAGTTCAACAGGAGCTGTATTTACCCAAGAGACTCTAAATAGGAATCTATCTTCTGTAGGCCAAGAACATTTGAATAGACTTTGCACTATGAATGTAACTTAAGCAAACCACTGTCACATGACTTTAGTGAAACACCGGAACTCTAGAACATGGGAAAATAGATCCAGTCCCATGTTCTGCAAAGTAGGACCCTAAACTAGAAAACTGACAATGTTAGGATAGATAATGGCTAAATAAAGTTTTGTTGTCAAGTTGTCTCAAGCTTGAATTATATGGGAAGATGGAACCTCAGTTTAGGAATTGTCCCATAGGTTTGCCAACACACAATCTGATAGATGATTGATGTGGGAGAAGAGGGCCCTGCCCACTGTAGGCGGTACTAAGCCCTTAGCAGACAGTCCTGGGAGGTTTGAAAAACATAGGTGAGCAAACCAAGGGAAGCAAGCTAGTAAGTCTCTTCCTCATGGTCTCTGCTTCAGTTCCTTCCTTGAATTTCCTTCATGATGGACTGTGATCAGGGTATCTAAGCCAAATAAACCTTTTCCTCCCCCAGTTAGTTGTGATATATGATCACAATAGAAAGCTCACTGGGACTGTGACACATGGCAGGATTTAGTTAGATGAGATGGTTGTAAAAGGAAAAAATGCAAAGGAAAAATGACAGAAGATCAGAGCGGTATAAACTAGTAAACTGGCTTGAGGCTATTTTCTTGAAACTTGACCTGAGCTTTATGTCTTCTAAAACCATAATTGATGACAACAAAGGAAAGCAAAGTCATCCTTCAGTCTCCACTAGGAGAATTCCCACCCAGGAGGAAGAGGGTATGAAGCCACTCTCATTCTGTAATTTGATGTCTTTAGGTCTCACTTAAAATTTGTCTCTCTCAGGTCCCAGACACAATTACACCTTCACTTTGTTTGGTAGGTTTTAAATTAGGCACCACGGTTGCAGCATTCTGAAGCAATAGATACCTCTTCCCTACATCTGTAAGTTGGAGGGAATATTTAGCTTGCTTGGGGTTGGATAGTCCCCTACAATTGGGCATTTTTGTCAATGAGCCATTAAAAATTCTGGGATGTCATTTTTACCATCAATAAAATGAGGGTAATAATACTTTATTGGGAATCATATCTCAAAATACTTATTTGTTTCTTGGTATATTTGTTTTAAATTCATTTTGCTTTACAAATACAATTTTAAATATGTTTGAATTTTGAAATAAATAGTATCATCACTCCTATCATTTAAAGATCATGTCCTTTAAAGTAAGGCCAATTTCCTGTTTATTCCCCAGTGTATTTCAAAATAGTCTGAACTCAGGACATTATAGACTCTTGACTAATAATTGTTGATGATCAGCATGAATTAGTGACTCAGAAGATATGGCTTCCTCTTTCTGGTATTATAGTTAAGTTCAGTAATATTTTCCTAACAGGAATATTCTTGAGAAAATTAACCCACTTACCTAATAAAATTTGTAAGATAACAAATGTATAGGACTCAACACTTCATATGGAAGTATTTGTTCTTGACAAACTGAAGGTGAATGAAATGCTACGTCATGAACTGTATGTGCATCCAACTGACTTATCACTTAAAATATTGTAATATGAAGGCTAAATATCTACCTCCAAAATCTGGTTATGGCCACGCCTACAGTTTTCCTTTTAATACCTATTTTAGAAATTGGTTTTTACCTGCTTTTAATTTGGTAATACACTTCCTAATTCATGACATTTTTAATTCAAGAAATGATTAAGAGTTGGGGGAATATTCTGTAATGGGGCATGTTGCCCAAAGCTGGTCTTGAATTGCAAAGTCCACTAAATGTGTAAACATGGTTAACTTCAGAGTGTATTGTCCTGCTGGGCCATCTGTGTTGTGTCTCCAGGTGACAGCTTCTCTTTTAGGTCTGTCTTCTTAAGAGGACCCTGTTTCTTCCATCTGCTAGAAAAATGGGGCCTTCTTCTCAGGGAAGTGCACCTTGTTGTTGATGTCACTGAAACCCATGGAGTAACGCACAGAAAGGAAGGAGGGAAATTCACAGGCGAGGGCTATAGTTGCGCTTTCTTTGTAAACTGACTGCCAAAGTGTGAACTAAAATGGCAGAGTCTGTCTGTCTTTCTATTGGATGTGTTAATGTGCCCAAAGGCTAGTAAGCATCGAGTGCATTTAATATGCAAGAGACATAAAAGCATGAAGCCATCTATCTGGGGTTTCTTAAAAGACATTTTTTTTCTAAATATGAAACCTTGGTGAATCAAAAATAAAGAAGTATATTCTGAGCCTGAAATGCTTTGAATGACAGAACAACCCAAACCGTATAAAGAGAAGCATGCAAGCTGTCCACTGGCAGTTGTTAACCATGCCCTCCCTCCAGAGGGGGAAAAAAAGGTTTCTGAGTGCCAAGAGCAGTTCAAAGCCCCTGTAGTTACTAAGTCTGAAAGCCACATCTAAATCAAATAAAAAGTAATGATGCCATTTGAATTACCAAATGCTGTGACTGTCTCAAAACTGTTTTATTTCCAACATTCATTTTCATGTGTAGAGTGAAACTGAGTCAGAAACTGACTTAGAAATCCCCAGGTTCACATGGCCCATCCATCCTCTCATTCCATCTCAACCTCAAAGCCCTGTACCTCATCACTCTAAAGAGGAGGAACATTTTTACATTCTTACTCTATCTTCATCATTTAGCATGTCCAAGTGTGACTTTAAATTTTTAGTATATTTTGCTAATATTTTTGGCATTGTTTAGGTTCTCAGTCACACCACAAGGTATTTATGAGTTCAAGGCTACTGTTGCATGCTATTATATACGACAAATGCAAAAGAAGGCATAAGTGAAGGGCAGCTAAAGACAAGGCTACGGAAACAACAGGCGAGCAAGGATTCCACCAAGAGACCCAGTGTTTTCCTTTTGGAATTAAAAGGGTGCACTTCCTTACTACATTGATAATTCTGCTCTGGGAGATGTTCTTACCTTTGGGATGGACTTACAGTGCTGATGAAGCTGAAATTGTGTTTAATCTTTGCAATGACAGCTCTTTTGGGCACAGAGGAAAATTATGAGCTTGGCCAGCACAGCTCGCTGGGGACCTCCAGTCTACTGTAAAGGAGATTTGGCAGAAACCAATGGGTAAAGTCCTCACTCATCAGTGCGATGTGGAAAAACAAATCCATGTATTGGTACCTGAGTGTCCATGGTACACTAGAACAGATGGCAACTACTTGCTCATTCATCCACTAAGCCTCAACCCAACATCCAAAGAGTACAGAATATATTTGCACTTTGGTGAACCAAGAAAAAGCCATTCTTGTTGGATTAATAAGTGTGTTAAGACCTTGGGTTTGTGTCCTTACCTAGGTTGTTTACAACAATATTTAAGAAGTGGTACCTACTTTTATTCTTTTAAAGTTATGCTAGGAATAGAATCACAGGGGAAATCAAACTGATGTCAAACTCACAGCAACTTTCACTTTTGCAAAATCCTTGCTCGTTGCTATGGTCCTTTTCTCTTTATCATCTTCATGAAATTCAGTATGATCTTGAGAGGCACAAATCTTTCCACAAACAAATTCCATCATCAGTTATTGCTTTAGCTCTTGAAACCCCTGTTCCTTCAGTGTTATTGAGCCCCTCTGAAACTACACTGACTTGTGTATTTTGTGGAAGGACTTCTGACAGATAATTGAGAAAATGCCTACTTGGAAGCTCTTGCTTTCATATGGTATGTACTCAGGGCAAACATCTGAGTTTATCCAAGTCGATATGGCAGGGCAACCTTCATGAACTAGTAGTAAGATGTTTATGTAATTGTGCATAATACTGTCTATGCCTGATACAGAACAAAGGAGAAGATTCCTTACAGTGCATAGATTCCAACATCCTCATCATGAAAATTCACCTTCTTTCATAGCAGACTACTCTTTCTCCTTCCTGTATAATACTCCATTTTTCCAGGCTTCCCTAAAAGTCCAGGTTTCATCATAGGGCTGACATTAAGCATAGCTTTGTATCTATGAGAAGGCAGAGGTATAGCTGGGAAAGCCAACTACAAAAATCCTGGTAACTTAAAAAATGAAGGATATCCATTCTTGTGATGACTAAATGTTTGTAGTGGATGCAAAATGATGGATCTACAAAATGGTTACATATGTAAGTTCTTATGTCACTGCAGAGGTGGGGGCTTCCTCAAATTCCTTGTAAGTTTCTAACGCACTGAGGGCAAAAATCCCAGCATTCAGTCACAAACACATTTGGTAGCATTGTTATGATTTTTATGCTTCGTTTCCATAGGTAACTTTTTGACTAAAGCTTCAGAATTTATTGTCACTTACAACCCATATGTGTCTGATGACAAGATTCTTCTTGTCATCTTCCAGAGAATGATATGTGCTTGGGGATAGTGCCATGCTTAATGATTCCTTAAATGTTTTGTTTTTGTTTTTGTTTTCTTTTTGTTTTATTGTTGTTGTTGTTGCTGCTGGTGGTGGTGGTGGTGGTAGTGTGTGTGTGTGTGTGTGTGTGTGTGTGTGTGTGTGTGTGTATGTATGTATGTACTGGAGTCCTATTAATGAAAACAGGAAAATGGTCAGGGCCTCCAGCTAGATTCTAGGACATAATTAGAAAGGCCTGGCTCATCCCAAGTACACAATTTGGAGTTCTCAATCACCTTCTAAAGGGCACTAACAGATTTTTAGAAATTACTGAGTTCTCCAATTAATGTGCCCAACATGACAATGTGACTGGTTTCAGCTTGGCTAAGCAGGCTAGTCAAGCAGGAGTGTGACTGGGGACTTAGAGAGCTCAGAGGATCCCTCCTTTCTCTTCCCCACCCTCTTCACAGGCCCTGGTAACAGCTTAGATCTAATTAGTTCAGCCTAGTGAATAGAATTCCTAACAGAATCCTCCCCCTGCTTGTAATAATCGAAAATTCTCAGATAGCCCGAAGGTAACTGCCACCTAGACTAGTGACCATACATGTTTGTAAGTCAACAACAGCACTTTCTGATATAAACATGGTTGTGAACTATACAACTGTGTGTGTGTGTATACACATGTGTGCGCACGTGCGCGCGCGCGCGCGCGCACACACACACACACACACACACACATGCACTAGAAGCCAGAGCTTCAAAATGTGAAAACATGAAATCAATGTAAAATCACTAATAATGGCATATTCTTCAAACTATTACTGTTTTTTTCTGTATTCAGCGCAAGCTATTGCTCGTGTAATATTTTAGCATTTTCCACGTGTCTTCAAAATTGGCGTCTATTTCATATCTACAGCAATTGCAATGGGTAAGTTTCCCGGGCTTAGCTGGCTACCAAACACCAAGGGTTTTTTTTTTTCCTTGATAAGCCCATTTCATGGCATCTACTGATAGGTTCAGGGTTCCTTCTTTTACTTTTATTTTCAGATCATGCACATTTTTGACATGCATTTAATTTTATAAAATGGACTATAAATGGTATTGATGAGAAATGTCAACTTTTATTATATGGAAATGTTCATAAATAGAAAGGGCTTTGTGGTTTCTATAAAAAAAATAATAATTCCTGCACAGAAATGTGGGTCCCAGGTTTTCCAAAGAAAGATTGAAGAGTAGGTAAAAGAAGAATTACGAATGTATTTCATGGCTTTTCCAGGTTTACATAGAAAATGGGGATTTTTTTTAAACTATAAGAATGGTTCTCATAGAATTAAACAATCCTTAACTGTATTATTGTCTAAAAGATAACTATTAAGTGTTTGCCTTCAGGCAGTCAGGACTGAACAATTTATTAGCCTGGCTAAGTATAAAGGAGCAATAAGAACGGAAACAACAGAGATTGGGGGGATATAAAATACTTGCCTTCTGGCCGGGCGTTGGTGGCGCACGCCTTTAATCCCAGCACTCGGGAGGCAGAGTCAGGCGGATCTCTGTGAGTTCAAGGCCAGCCTGGGCTACCAAGGGAGTCCCAGGAAAGGCGCAAAGCTACACAGAGAAACCCTGTCTCGAAAAAAAAAAAAAAAAAAAAAAAAAAAAAATACTTGCCTTCTAACCTGGAAGTCTCCTTCTATGGTCTAGCTTTCATGTTAGCAGAAAGTACTATGCAAACTTCAGGGAGGGACGCTATCTATCGTCCTATTTAACTGTGATGCCAATGACTTATTATAATGGCAAGATTCCCCTGAAGATGCAATTGTGGCACTTATATTAGCAGACACCAACAGACATCTAATTGGACTTAAGGCCACTCAACAGGAAGAAAATCATGCCTGTTGCTGGAAACCTAGCAAACTACCCAGGACTAGTGAGGTCATGAATCTTAGACGAGAACGTAACGTTCACCGTTTTACTATACTTGACTGTATTCTAAATACTTAATCTTCTACCCACAGATAAGTATAGCTCTCACCCCTCATCAAAGACGCTTCTCTTGGCAGCAAAGACTATTACAGAAAGCCAAAACTGGTAATAATGCAGAGACAAACAGGTCATGTGGAGCCCAGGTCCAGTGGATTTATCTACAGCACAGCTCCTGCAGCTAAGGATCAGGAAACATCTCAGAACAGGAGCAGAAAGATGGTGGGAGCCAGAGGACCAGGAAGTCTGCTGTGAGATTTTGACTCCTGCAAATGACAGGGAAGCCACATCCATTGATACCCCAACAATATGTTTGCCCGGGAAAGATGACCAATTATAATATCAGTAGACATGCTGACTAGTAAGGGGAAAAATCTCACAGGGGTCCCCAAAGCAAAAGCTACAGGTAGAGGGAGCATTAGCTCTCACAGAGATGATTCACCTAGTTGGTTATTCAATATGAAGGGGTCAGCCCTGAAATCATATGCCCACAAGCGACACTAACTGAGGGACTCAGCAAGTTGTATTTATGTATTTTTGTGTTTATATACATGAAACAATAACAAACAAAAAATGGCTATCAATTTTAGAGGGAGTGAGGGGACATGAAGGGATAGAAGGAGAGGACATGGGATAAGGTAGAGGGTTGGTGGAAGTGGCAAAATTACATTTTTATTTTAAAAGATTTTGATAAGAACAATAATCTTCTAAAAATACACAATAAAATACCTTCCTCTCCTAAGATCTTCCTAAGGTTGTCTCCCCTGTTTTGTGTTGTATTGTCTTTCCTTCTGCTTCTTTTCACTCAACTTGACACAATCTTAAAGTGATAGAAAAATGAGAAGAGAGGCCAGATGCCCAGAAATATTCCCAGCCACTTAAGTAAAATGTATCTTTAATATTTCTTTAGACCTCTATTGTCCACACATTCAACACCATAAAGCCCCAGTGAGTATGGCACATGGTCACTAATGCAAAGATATTTTGGCATAAGACAGTGCCCTTGGCACTGGTAACAAGCCTGGGGCCACACCAAAACCAGAGCCCAGGAATTCTTTGGCTTGTGTTGCACACATATGAGGCTGTATCTGCCTATGCAATGGAATGCTTTGTACTTCTTGTATTTTAAAGACTAAAATACTTAAAGACTATAATTAGATAGTTATCTGTAGCAATATGGTTAACACAATTACCAAAACACACCTTATCCATATAATGTACCAGTAGTCAAAGTAAACAGAACACATAAATACACATTTAAAACCCACATATAAATTCTTATTGCAGCTTCATTCATGATTGTCAAAACTTGGAGGTAGCCAAGATACTAAGTATGTAGGTAAACTGGTATGTCTACATAACAGAATATTATTCAGCACTATATAAAAAGAGTTATCAAACTTTGAGAAGATGCAGAAAGATCTTATATAAACCTGAATGGTCTACTCATTATGTTTCTAAGTGGAGGTCAGTCTGGAAAAGGCAAAAGTGTGGTGACAGTTATGTAGGTACATGGTGGCCAGGAGCCAAAGAGCAGAGAAGAATGAAGAGAACACAAGATTTGGAGGGCAATGAATATACTGGACTCATCAAATACACCCTACCTGTCAGTGCCCTGGCTAGTGCCTGTGCCTATGCAGGGGTACCAGTGGGCAGTCTCTGTGCTTGCTTCATTTTCCTATGCATATTGCCAATGATCTAAAACTGCTCCTAAATAACCACTGTCTTTTGATAAAGTGAGGATAGATTAAAATAATTCACCCTCACTTGAAAATGATGGCTTACTTATTCATTAGAAACTGTATCCAAGAGTTGATCTACTGCAGTTGGCTGAATTTCCTATGTAAAGGTGTGATGCAAGATGCAAAATGGGAGCCCGTGTATAAAGTTCTACTCTCAAAGGCTCTGATTCAGAGGATGTGAAGTGAAAGCCAGACATCTGAAATGTTCCAGTCTTCTTGGGTGAAGCTGAGGACCATGGGTAAAGGGATGTAACTTCCTCTGGACTGATGTCTGTCAGAGTCCTGCACACAGATGTGACTGGACAGTTTGCTGCCTTTGTAGGTGGATTAATTATTGCCAGCAATGCAGATGAGCTTAAGGTCATATTGGTTAATAAGCATTAGTTCCTTATGTGAAGGTTTTGATTAAATGGTGCTTTTAATATTTTAACATACTGCACTGCCAAACCAGGCATTCAACACCTTAAGAATCAATGAATAATTTGCCTTTTAGAAAGAGCAATGAAAATGTTTAATATAAGGAAGTCATGGTCATTTGTCCTTAAAAATGATAACTATGGAACGTGAAAATAAATACAGATAATTTTCATCAATCTGCCAGCCCCATTCACAAAGCCTAATTTATATTGGCTAAAATATTCCCTGATTTGTGTTACTAAGGAAACATTCCTATTGCTTGAAAGGAAAACTGTCCATTTAAAAATAGCAACATCCTTTTTCCTCAGAACTATTATGTGGTAATATCCACACAGTAGGTTGATCAGCTGAGCTCCATTAACATGGAGTTTTAAGCATGCACTCCACAGGAGAATTGACAGCAGACTCTGACAATTTGCCTTGATTCTAAGTAGCAGAAAGACTATGTCAAAATCAGGAAGTTGCAGACTATGGCAGAACCTAAAGGCCAACACTGGCTGCTCCTTCCGTTGTTTCAAAATTCAGCTCGTCAGATTACTGAGGAACAAGTATCATATGTTCATAATGAAAGCAAGCACGGTGACAGGATATTGACACCTAGATCAGAAATTTGTATATTGGAAATTATAATCCTATTGTTCTAAAAAAAAGAATGAAACATAAAACAGATTCATGTTTCAGTTATAATTTATGAAAACTCAGAACCATCACCCAGAAAAATGCAATATTTATTTTAATGTGAGTAGGTGATAATGTTTATGTTAATACTATCAAAAGATGACAGTAGAGAAATCTCCCATTTCTTAAAGAATTTAGAGTAAACATCCATTTCTGTAGTGTTTGAACTTATCTCTAAGAATGCACCATAAGCTCCACCATAGCTTTGTCCTACAATTACCATCAACTATACACATAAGCTTATAGTTCCTCATGAATACAAGGTTAATGAGAAAACAGGAATTATAAACAACTTTAAGATTCCACAGTGACCAGAAGTTGAAGATCTAGGGAAACATACTGAAATGATTGCAAATTCATTTCCTAAATAACAAGTTGCATTATATTTCTGTTTACAAGAAATTACATGCAATTACTTTAACTAGGGAAAACCAAAGGAAGAGAAAGAAAGCAGAGCCTGTATTGTCCAATGAAGAAATAACTTCTGTTAACACATTTCATTTTTCTTTTTCTAAGTTCTTTGCATGGTTAAGATGTAGATTTTACATACTACTTTAGCAAACCCCAACTCAAATCACATTTTATGTCAGTCATTTGATGCACTTTTTTTCTTCTGTTTGGTGTTATACAATTTGCTAGAGAAATACTGTTATTTATGTGAAGATTTCTTGAATTTGAGCACCTAGGCTTCTAAATTTCACTGTTGAGAATAATGCTACTATAAATACCTTCGTATGTGAATTATTATCTGCATTCCTATATGCAAACCTCACATGCTAAATGTATCATTTCTAAGATACTACATGTATTGCCAGAGATGTATTTTTATATAGTAAAATGCATTCCCATGCAGTACACAGTCTCCGTGGCTCTATACAATGGATGTGCCAATTTGCACTTCCATGCCACTTTTAAAGATCTGTCCTCCTCATGCCTCACGAGAATGGTTGAATTTCAATGCCTTTTCATGAGAGTACCCTATACCAGTGGGTTTTAAAAGCAGCAATTAAATGAGGTCAGAAGGAAGAGCCTGACTTAATCTGTGAAAAATATGACTTTACTGTTAATTAACTGACCCTAAAGCTTAGTGGTATTTTTCCTGATTAGCTTTTAGAGTCTAAACCTTTCCTAGTGCTTATTCAAGTCGGTCTAATAAGGGACATGTGCAGCAATCATTAATTGCATCGGAGATTCCACATCAGACGCAGAGTCATTGACCGTGTCCCTTCTCTGGAGTTTAAAATTTGCAGTTTCCTGGGGACTTACTCTTTGCCCCTGTCATATTTCACAGGAGACATTTACCCAAGATAAACTGGGTCAAGGAGTGTCTTTCTTTGGAGGGCCAAGGTTTTGCCAATGGTTCATAACAAATAACTCTTAACTAATTGTTGATAATATTGTGTTGGTGACAGCATGCTGTGTATTTATTGAAAACCCAGTGTGGACTTCTTAACAGGCCTTTCTCTAGCTGGTGTCTTTCTTAGAGTATAAAACTAGATGGAGAAGCTATAAGGAGATGTTAACTGAGTGTGACCCCACCCTAGGGGTCCAAAGTGCAGAACTAAAGGTTCTGGATAACCCAAATTAGCTATAATTTGCACATTCCCAGAAGTACTAGTGTCCCTCAAGTAGTGGTCTTGGCTCCACAGATTTGTGGGTGTTTACAGTGTTATTTGTTTTGACATCCCCATAGGACTTTGTCCATTGTGTACAGGGGCTTATGCTGTGGATATCATTCTATATAAATAAAACACTGATGGCCAGTGACCAGACAGGAAGTATAGGCGGGACAAGGAGAGAGGAGAATTGGGGAAACAGGAAGAAGGGGAGAGACACTGCAGCCACCGCCAGGACAAGCAGCATGTAAAGACACCGGTAAGCCACCAGCCATGTGGCAAGGTATAGATTTATAAAAATGGGTTAATTTAAGATAAAAGAACAGTTAGCAAGAAGCCTGCCACGGCCATACAGTTTATAAGTATTATAAGCATCTGAGTGATTATTTTATATGTGGATTGTGGGACTGTGGGGCTTGGTGGAAGCTGGAGAGAAGCCCTCCAGCAACAGGCTTATTGAGCAGATTTTAAGTGAAGTTGAGAGAGTAGCATTGGTAGACTTGTCATGTTTCTGAAGGTTCGTAACAGTCATCATGAAAGGTGCAACACTCCAGGCTTATATATCCAGCCATCCATGTGACAGACACATGCCCAACCTTTCAATCTCAGGCAGTGTGCCATCTAATCTTCTTTTCTTGCTCCTTATCCCCAGAAAACTTGGCAACTGCATCCTCCCAAATTTTAGTTTAGCGTTCTCAGGCATCTTTTACTTCTTTTACTAACACCCTGTGCTGAATCGTTTTCTGTCAATGTGACACCAGGTACAGTCATCTGAAAAGAAGGAACATCAGTTGAGAAAATGCCTCCACAAGATTCGGCTATAAAGCATTTTCTTAATTGGTGACTATCAGGGGCGTGCCCAGCCCATTGGCGGGGGGTTCTATCTCTGGGCTGGTGGTCTGGGTCCTATAAGAAAGTAGCATGAGCAAACCATGTGAAGCAAGCCAGTAAGCAGCACTCCTCCATGGCCTCTGCATCAGCTCCTGCCTCCAGGTTGTCCCTGTTTGAGTTTCTGCCCTCACTGCTTTTGATGATAAACTGTTGTATGGAAGTGAAAGTAACACAAACTCTTCCTTCCCCAAGTTGCTTCTGGTCATGGTGTTTCATCACAACAACAGCAACCCTAACCAAGACACACACAATTCTGACTGCGAAAGAATCCTGCCAGTCCCACCTTGAACCCATGGAAAGAACTAAGCAGGGCTCACGTGGACTCACAGAGACTGAAGTGGCAAGCACAGGCCCTGCCTGGGTCAGCACCAGTTCCTCTGATGATTATATGTGATGGCTGTTTGCTCGGTGTTTTTGTGGGACTCCTAACAATGAGTGGGTGTGTCTCTGACTCCTTTGCCTGCTCTTTCAAGTCTTTCCTTCTATTGGGTTGCCTTGTCCAGCCTTGATAGGAGGGCTTTTGCCCTGTCTGACTGTATCTTGATTTGTTCTGTTTGGCCGTCCTCTCTTGGAGGCCAGCTCTTTTCTGAAAAGGAAATGGAGGAGGAATGGGTCTGGGGAGGTGCAGGGAGCCAGGAGCTAGGAGGGAGGGGAAACTGTGGTTGGGAGTGTACTTTATGAGAGAAGCGTCTATTTTAAATGAAAAAGAAAATGAAGAAAACCTCTGAACAATGCCATCATTTCTCACAGCCTCCCACTCTTCCCTGGACCCTCAAGGCACCATCATCTTGGTCGTATTTTCTAGGTCCCAATCTCAGAACCTTTACTCTTTCTCCATTTGTTTTTAAATAAATCCCTGCCCCTTCTAACTGCTCTGTGAAGTGCCTGTATTACATCTCCTTTGTTTAGTGCTCACAGTGCTGTTGGATTGCTTTACCTTCCTGTGGGAATTCTAGGACAGGACACCAGGCGAAAATTAAGTCTTACAATGCTTGTTAACTCTCGGATATATGAGAATGCCGCTACATAAAGGTACTTTTGTCCATGCTTTGTTGCTCTTGTCTTATAACCTTTATTGCTGTTAACTCCTTGCATTTTCATTGTGCTTCTCTGAACATGCCCTATAAAGTCATGCAATGTCCATCTGAAAAAAATCTTTCTTTAAGTGTTGAACATAGTCTTCTAGATTCCCACTCTTAAAATACTCATCTACAGATTCTGTCTTGTGATTCTCTTATACTTCCTTCCCATCATAAGCCTCCTGCAACGAGTCTGTCTCCTCTCCTTGACGTGTAATGATCGGGAATCCCCTGTGCTGAGCAACCTTTGCTTCATTTATTCACCCTCCCTACTCTTGCAATTCAGACCACGCAGTTGTTGATACTGTTTTCAGTCTTGGCATAAGAGTTGCACTTACGTGCATACATGCATGCATGAGGTAGCTTTAAGTGCACAACTTTAAAACCAGACAATCTACACTCTTCCCTGTTGCCCCTTTCAAAGTCTAGCTTCTCATCTGAGTAAATGCCTCTACTACCCAGGTGCTCAAGGAAATATCCTGGATGTTATCTTGATTCTACTCTATCTTGCTTAAACATCAGGCATATGGACCTGAAAGTTTCATTGCAAGCATATCCGTAATCCCAGCCACTGGGACCACTGCACTCTGCCCATGCTGCTGGGTTTCAAGGCTTCCCCAGATCTGCTTATTTGCTGTCTTTGCTACTATTCCATTTTATGCAGCAAGCAACAAACAAAACCATGACTCCCAGGAGCTCCAGAGATGGCTAAGAGCACTGGCTGGTCTTGCAGAGGACCTGGGTTTGTTTCCCAGCAGCCACATCACCACTAATGACTATCTGTAACTCCAGTTCCAGGGGCTTCAACATAGTCTCCTGGCATCTGGTAACACTGAACCCATGTGGTGTGTGTACATAAATGTAGTCAACGTGCTCACACACATAAAATAAAATTAAAAAAAAACCCTATATAAATCTTTTAGAAGATTATGACACCCAGGTCTACTTTCCAAAAGTATCCTGTAATGTATAAAATGATTATAAAGTCTTAGTTAAGTGGAGAAGTATAGTGAGGAGGGGGCTAACAATGGGTACCGATAAGAGGAGAGAAGAGGAGAATATGTGATTGGTATGTAAAATGAACAAAAAAATTCTTAATTAAAAAAAGTAGGTAGCAAGGAGTGACCATAGGAACACATTGTATACATGATGTGATTTACATAGCAAAACTACTCACTTTATATTAAATTTTTTGTTCCCTAAGTTATACATGAAGGATCTCTTCCTGCCTCCTTTATACCAGGCTCACTCACCTTCCAACTGCCTCAGTCTTCTGTGAGGTTCCTGTCCTGTTGATCCTGTTAGTGTTCTGAAGAAACTCAGGTGATATATGCTGGCTGCTCCTGTGTCTGCCCACTCTGTGCTGTGCTTGCCAGCCAAGCACTGTCCCCTGAAGATTGTTTCCCTGAGTTCATTCTTTAAGGAGACCACAATTGCTGTCCCATCATTCTATTCAATTTGTCCCGCCCATCAGACCCTACAAGAAGCCCAGCTGTATGATAACCAGACTTCTCTCTTTCAGTGCGATGTCGACAGTGCTGTATCGAATTTCTGTTACTTAGATGATATTTATGAATAAATAAGTATACAAAAGAATAACTGAATAAATTGGGCAAAGTGGAAGACTTTTTTATTGTATTTCTTTGGCTCAAATTTACCAAACAAGGCAGTTTCATAGGCACACGCCCTTCTTGTGCACATACCTGAGACCTTGGCTAAATTTTATGTTTCTATGGGAACTGGATATGATGGAATTTGCTTTCCTTCCCACAGATGGAGAAACTGAGATACAGAGTGATTGCCCCATGCTTTTAGCAATCTCCAGCCTGGACCATTACTTCTCTAATTGGAATTGCTGATTAAATGCCTGGCCCACCTCCAAACCCTGGGCCACATTTTCTCAACATGATTTGCTGCTAAAGAGAACAAAGCCAGGAGCTCGGGACTCCATTTCTTTTCGGGGTTTCTTTGTTCTTCCGTGTACCTGGCCTTTGGTTAACTTACTACAAGAGAACTTTCTTGCTAGCGTTCATTGGATCTTTTAGGGAATGCCAGTATGAAAATTTTAAGAAGAAAATGAAGAAGCAGGTTGTCATTTGGGTGGAACTTTACTATTCTGTTTTTGAACAGGGACCTGGATAGACTGTTGCAACTCATCATAATAAAACACTTCCCCTCCCACAGAGCATTAAGTCCAATCATACCACTAGTGTTTATATGAAACATTTTTTTCTAATGAGACCCTTGCAAGGCTGTGTTTATTCTGTCGGTTAGGATTCTTCCCCAGTAGAGGGAACCCCGCAAGAGGTATGACAGTATCTTACCCTGGACTCTTCTTAACTATCTGTAAATGGGAAGAACAATTAAAATCATCAAGGACAAACTTGCCAAAACCCCTCAAGGGTGATCAGAGAGCCTGTCTATCTCAGATGAAAGAATGTGGCTACCCAGACATTACTGTTACCAGGAGCCGAGATGAAAGGAAACATGAGTGAGACAGAAAATTTGCCACCTAAATGACTGAACAGAAACATGAAAGAAAAGACACCAAGTATCCGAGTCTAGACCTAATTGCAAAGAGGAACCTTTCCATGAAATACAATTAGGCTTCTAGAGAGATCAAAGCATTTTTGTATCAGGGAGGTGTGAGGGCAAAGACATTTTCTCCCTGAAAGTAATAAACATTACCAAGATTTAAGGGAAAATCCAGAATCTCCTCTAGGACTTGGGGGTGGTGGTGGTGGTGAAATGTATGTGATAGGCTGTTAGTTATGGATGGCACACACACAAAACATAAATAAATGCAATTAGCCCAAGATACTCTAGCTAGTAAAATAAATTATCCTGTGCTGTAATTAAATGTCATTGGAAAGCATCTTTATAATAATAGTTACTTCATTATATAATATTTTTGAAAATTAAATTTATAATAACCTGTAGAAATGATTCATAATTCTTTGCTCTGCCAAAACACAGACACCATGCTCCCAGAAGTCTGTGCATGAGTAATACTGTATGTTCCTTAGAATTTCTAGAAGCACTTGAAAAACTATATATTCTATTTTCCCACGTCAAGCAAGGTAAATGAAGGATTATGTGAATATATATGTATATGTATTGAGAGATTTCCTCCCCCAAATCCTAGTTTAGCTGGAGTTTTTGTTTCTAGCTTTTTTTTTTCTAGTAGGAAAGAAAATAGATAATACCTGAAGTGCAATTTTTATTATTGTTGAAAGATGGCTGCTAAATTGTGTCGGGTTGCTAAAATAAAGAGTTCCTGAAAGTCTCTAGCAGCTATGGAATTTGTGCTGACCTGTTAGGCAGGCCCTGGAGCCAGGACATGGTAGATTTTTGTCATCAAATCAGGAAAACATGGGAGGTTTCACGGATGCAGATTCTGTTACATTTCTAGCAAGACCTGAACAAGGATGACACCAATAGACACTCTAACATGGAAGAGGAAAGATCATGAGTCCCCATCTCTAGAGAGAACTTCAGACAGCTAAAGAATGCTGAAAGCAGGAGAAATAGTCTTCCCCAGAGAAGAAACCACCCCCCAATTGTTTATCCAGTACTAAGTGGTCAGCCCTGAATTCATCTGCATACAGGCAATATTTTACAGACTAAACAAGTTGTATTTATATATGTAGGAATGTGTGTGTGTGTGTGTGTGTGTGTGTGTGTGTGTGTGTGTGTGTGCTATAATAATGAAAGAAAAATGATTTTGAGATTGAACAAGGGTAGCAGGGCATGTACATAGGAGGGGTTGGGGGTAAGAAAGGGAAGAGGAATGATGTAATTATAATTTCAAAAAATATTACAAGCAAGAGGCATTGGAAATCAAATAAAACAAGCCTCTATGTATGTTTTCTTTCCTATAAGACATTTTCAGGTATTTTGTTTTAAATCAAAGGAAAAGCGATTTTGCAAGTATTTACAGAAAGCCCTGAGAGTCTAAATGAAAACCAATAGTAGAGTGACTGTTAGAACCAAGTAAAGTCAGACACAAACACTAGGTTTTTGTTCTTGCTAGGCTATTACTTTGAAAGGAAACAGGCTACCAAAAGTAGAGTTTGAATTGCAGACTTCATCCCTGACAGCAGGACAGAGGGGTTGGCTGGAGATTTCTTGAGTCTTTTCCTGCTCTAACAACACCAATGTTGACTTGGAGGTTCCAGATATTTCTCCAAGCTTTGTCACATTGGATTGAATCATCTGGAAGTTTTTCATGATGGTGACTCATGCTAACACGTGTTGGAAGGCCCACAGTGAGTAACTGCAGAGCATGGGATAGCATTACATAGTGCCCGAGGCGGCCCAGGAGAGAATAGTAGCAGACATTTTTCCTCAGTGCACAGTCCAAGCAGAAAATGGCACTTTCCTCTCTAAGATTTAGTATTAAATGTAAAAAAGCAAGGTGATGAGCTTGTGGTATCTTTTCTATTGAAGGGCATGGATCAAGAATGTGTTGCTATTACTTTTATATGCATAAAGTCTAGAAATATTCTACAACGAATAGCACAAAGCCACCAGAAGAACATGGACGGGGAACTCTGGCTCTGAGGAGCCTTTTTGAAATCCTCAGTCCAGTGTCTTAAATACGGTGGTAGAATGCAGGCTGGTGCAGTAGGCAGAGGAGACTCAACAGCTCTGGAAAGATGCTTGAAACCAAGCAACACTTGGAGAAGAAGAACTCAAGCGTGTGTGGAGCTACTGAATGCAAGCATGCTTGACTCTGTGCATAAAGAAGAAAACAGGCACGGTTCTCCACAGCAGATCTTTTCTTTTAGGCTACCAACCAGCTTCCAAATCATGACACAGAGACTTGTTATTAGTTATGAAGGCTCGTCTTATCTTATGCTCATTTCTTGCTAGCTCTTATAACTTAACCTGTTTGTCTTTATCTGTGTTTTGCCTTGGGTTTTTTTTTTTTAACTTTTCCTTCTGTATGTCCTACTCTGTTTCTGCTGGCTAGTGGCAGCCTGGCTGGCCCCTGTGTCTCCCTTTCTTTCTCCCTCATTCTCTCCTCTCTTCTTCTCTTCTCTCATTCTTTCCTCTCTTCTTCCTTTCTTCTTGTTCTTCTATTGCCTAGATTTCTCCTCTTATTTATTCTCTCTGACTGCCAGCCCTTCTATCCCTCTCTCTGCATAGCTATTGGCCATTCAGCTTTTTATTAGACAAATCAGGTACCTTAGGCAGGCAAGTTGAAACAACAACACACCTTTTCATAATTAAACACACATCCTTACACTGTTAAGCAAATGCAGCATAAACAAGTGTAACACACCTTTACACAGTTAAAGTAATATTCACAGCCTAATTAAATGTAACCCACCTTTACAGAGTTAGTAATTTCCACAACAGTTCTCTGTTCAGTCTTGAGGGGATTGCCTTTAAAATAATAATACCTCTGAGTTGTTTAAAATAATGTAATTAGCTATATAAGGTAGCAAGGAAGAAATTGTCCTAGAAAACTGAAAGAAATAATTGACAACCATAGCTTCCTATCCCAAGAGGGATGGGTAAGAATGTGGTGAGAAAGCTTTTAATAAAGGCTGCTCTGTTCCAAAGATGCCATCAGGTGAAGCCAGATAAACTAGAGGAACTTTAGGCTTTCATGATGGAAACTTCCTGCTGATTCAGGGAGAGAGCCAAATGTTCCTAAGAGGTTAATGGTGATTCACTATAGAAGGTAAGAGTGTTTAAAAAAGTATTTTCTAATGTTTGAGCGATAACTTAATAGTTCAGTATTGAAAAAGGATCACAACAATGAGATCCTTTTGGAAAGAAAGAAAAGACCTAAGATACAGACTGATTTCCTGAGATAAGGGATAGCAATTGTCACCAGCATTCAGATTGGAAGGCTCAAAGAAGGGAATGTCCACAGACTGGAGATCAGAAGTGAGCAAGGTCAGCAGGGAAAGTACCTTGTACCTGCTTTGTGAAGGAATATTTCTGGGGTGCTGCCACTGTCTCCAAGAGAGCTGGATCCAGTTCTTCGTTCTCTTAACGTCTGGGAGGAGGGAAGAATCACATAAGCTCCTGGGCATTCTTCTTGAAAGATGCATGCTACTTCAGCTTTTACATGAGTGCTAGGACCCCCAGCTCTGGTGTGACAAACATTTTACTGACTGAGTTATTTCCCCAGTCTCCAATTCCAAGATATTTTTGGAAGGCCAGGATGTACTGTACTGAGAATACTGGGGGGGTGGGGGGGAGGTAGCTAGAGTTTTCCTGGCTGGCCCACAGTCAGGACAAATCTCTCACCCATCAGTCCCACAGCCGCTCAGACCCAACCAAGTAAACACAGAGACTTATATTGCATAAAAAATGTATGGCTGTGACAGGCTTCTTGCTAACTGTTCTTATATCTTAAATTAACCCATTTCTATAAATCTATGCCTGGCAATGTGGCTCGTGGCTTACTGGCATCTTCACATGCTGCTTGTCCTGGCAGTGGCTGGCAGTGACTCCTTCTGCCTTCCTGTTCTTTCTTTTCTCCTCTCTGTTAGTCCCGCCTATACTTCCTGCCTAGCCACTGGCCAATCAGTGTTTTATTTATTGACCAATCAGAGCAACACATTTGCCATACAGAACATCCCACAGCAGAGGGGGGTGGGGGTCCTCAGAGCCAAGATACTTGTCCAGTTTCTTTCTGTTACTCTCCACTACTCGCTGCTAGGACCACTCCTTCTCTCCTGCTATGTAGTGCAGGAGGCATCTCACTACAGAGAGAAACAGGACTCGAGTGCTAGGGTATGGTTGAGAAAATGGAGGAGAGGCTTGCTACTAGAAACCCCTCATCCATGGGAAGTCCCAGTTCATGAGAGCACTTGGCTGAGGAAGATAGTAGCAACATCAATTTTTAAATCTGTGGACTTGCAATTTCTTTAAGATTGGGAAGTTTTCACCCATCTTTTCAACTGCTTTTTGTGTTTCCCCTTTGAGCTGAAGTTATTCATATATTAAGGAGTTTTAAGTTGTGTTGTAGCCCGGTGATGCTATCTTTATTTTACAAATGTTTCCTTTTCATTTTGATGTATTGTAATCAATGCCTATTGCTATGTTTCCAACTTTACAAGCTTTGTTTATCTGTGATATCTAATCTATCCAAATTAAGTCCAGCATATTCTGATCATTTTTATTTATATCTTTCATGCATCTTTGCTTAACATAAAAAAGCTATATAGAAGTATAGTTGGCAAAATATACAATTATATTTGTACAAGACTTTCAGTAGGTTTTTTGTTCAGTTATGTTTTCATTGGTTAGACACCTAGAAATGGGGTTGCTTAGTTGCATATCTGTGTTAACATTTTTTAAATGTTATATTATTTTTCAAAGTGGCTGTACATTCTGTGTCTCAAGAGACAATGCTTGAGTCTTTCATTTGGTCTATGGACTTACAAACATCTGAGATTGACTATCTTTTCCATTACAGCTATTACTGTGGATGTGAGGTCATAGCTTATGGTTTTAATTTACCTTTCTTGAAAGACTTAAAACACTATCATGTGTTTGTTGGCCTTTTTTTTTTAATTTTCTTTGCTTAAATATCCATTGTTATCATCTGTACATTTTAAATTGGGTAAAATCTTATTTTTTTCTTTTGTAAGAGCTGTTTGTGCATTCTGTATATGCTTCATATTCACAGTATAAATTGAAATATTTTTCTTGAGTATTTTGCTCATCTTTTCATTTTTATCTAGTTTTGGAAATGTCAAGGTTTCAAATTTTAATGAAGTCTAAGTTGTCACTTGTTTTTCATTATTGTTTTTGTTTTCAGTGTATCGCATTGAACTTATTGCCTGTTGATGCCCATGAAGACACCTTGTCTCCTAATTGTTCCAGGGTCTAGACTTCTACATCTATAGCTATGTCCATTTTGAATGTTTTTTTTTCCTGCTTAGTTTTTGGAATACCAGACTACCGTTGGGACTGTTTGAGTGTCTTTATTTGACATATATACTGTTTTTTACAATCTTCAGTTAGCTGGCTTTCCTCCTTATATTCTCTTACCTTTTTGCATGTGTGCCAGGCTCTGATTGGGTGCTGGGCCTGGGGAATTTTCCTAGGCTGTATGGTAGATATTTGCATTCTATTCATATTTATGATCTTTGTTCTAATACATAGTTAAATTACTTGGAAACAGCCTGATCCTTTTAAGCCTTGCTTTTAAGATTTGTTAGGTGGTCCAGAATAACATTTAGTCCAGGGCTAATTATCCCCCATACTGAGTCAAGACTTTGCTGTGTGTTCTATCTAATGCTGTGTGAATTATGAGGTTTTTCCACCTGGCTGGGAACAACAGGCACTATTTCTGGCCAGTACAAGTGCCAGCGACTGTTCACTCTTGTTCAGTTTGAATGTGAAATGTCCCCCACAGGCTCCTGTGTTTGGACATTTGATTCCCAGCTGATGGTACTATTCTGGAAGGTTGGAGAACCTTTGGAGTATAGGTCATAGGTGGCAGAAGGATATCCCAAGGGGGAAGGACACAGATCTTTGAGGATTATAGCTCAGCCCTGTTCTTGCCCTAGTGAGCCCTGGTGCTGCCACCAGCACCTCTTCCAGACCCTCCACCATGATGGATTCTGATGCCGGGAGTCACTATGCGGTTGTTACCATCAGACACTTGTCACCATGGTGGGGCAAGTTCAGGATACAGTGCTGAGTCTATCGGTGACTCCTTTTCTGGGCTGTCGAGTTTCTTCACACGCATGTGATGCCATTGGACACTTGAGAGGCGCCCTCCTCAAATCACCAGATCTTGCTCTTGGGCAGATGTGTCCTCTCAGGGTCTCAGCACAGAGAACTCCAGCTGATGGGTCTCCCAGAACTCTTAGAACTCCATTTCCACTCACAGATCCTGTTGGTCTTTGCCTGGTTACCTTTTTCTCCCTGAAGCTCCCTTCTAGCACTTCACAGGACACTTCCGGCGTGTCTCTCCTCAGTGTTTTAACATTGGTCCAGTTAGTCCATGTTAGGTCAAATGGGAAGTCTATAAGATGACATTTTTAAAGAGCTGTAAGCAAATCAGCTCCCATCTAGAACTTCACCTTACGGGGGGGGGGGGGGGGGAAGCCAAGCAGTGGGTGCAGAATAAAAGCATTCTCAGATAAACAACACTGGAAGAATTTGTCAAAAACAGTTATACATTAAAGGAAAGAGAAAATAAAATTTTACAGGCAGAATGAAAATGATTCTGGAAGGTATCACATTTCAAGGAAACATGAACAACTGAAGGCTTTATCAGTAGGAAAACACAAATTAGAATTTGTACAAATGCTGTACCCAAAATGTACATCTGAATACAAAGTTTACTAAGCACACAGCACAGTATAATGGAGGAATAAAAATTAAAGTTTTCAAAGATCTTAGCCCTCTGCCTGACTTGGTGCTTTTTCCCTAAATCTAATATACCAAAGGGCCAAGGAGACAGCTCAGGCACTAAGGTATTTGCCAGCCAAGCATAAGGACCTAAGTTTACATTCCCAGCACCTACTGAAAAGGCAGGCTGCTGCCTGTGCTCCTAACACTGGGGGAGGGTGCAGAGGCAGGAAGATACACAGGGCTCTTGGCCCAGCCAGTCCAGCTGAATTGGTAAGGACCAGGTTCAATGAGAAAATGGGTCTCAAAATACACGGAGAAGTGGTTGAGGAAGACATCCAGTGTCACCCTCTGGCCTCCACAGATACCTGCACACACACACACACACACACACACACACACACACACACACTCATGAACAAACACGTGCACACATGACAAAAAAAAGTCAAAAAATAATACACAATTCAAAGCTTCACTAGTGAAAGGATTTAAAAATGTGTCGGAAGGTAGCAGAGGGTTGGAAAGTCAGATTATTTTCTTGTTTTGTAATCAATATGAAATATATGTTTAAGTCTTTATATCACTAGCTTCTTAACACAAAGAATTGATAGGGGCAAATTTAAAGAAAATATTTTTGAAATCTATTGTCTCCTGATAGAAAAAAAGCAAAGACCAAAATAATATGCATGCCCTCTCTCCCTGGTTCAAACCCTCATAAATCCTTATATTGTAATTTCTCTGAAGTTGGGAAATGTATAGTAATCAATAAGTTATCATAGCTTTGGTGATAGCATTTTCAGTCTCTCTCTGAATGGTGCATAGATGTGTCTGTAAATGGTATAACTTAAAATTGGCTGAATGTGGCTGTAATGACTTACTATGGACACCTGCTTTACATATTAATAGACAATCCTTATTTATTTATTCTTTGACAGTTTCATGTGTGTATATAATGAATTTAGTAGTCTCACCCTCCTTTCCCTCTCTCAGTCCTCTCCCTCTTCTACTGACATCAAATTCCCCTCCTACTTTGACGCCTTTTGCATGCCCCACTGAGTTTAATGGGAGTTGCTTGCATGAGCATGGGTTGGAGGTTATTTACTGGAGTATGGGGTACACTATTGGGAAAATGGTAACCCTCTCCCAGCGAACATTAACTACTCATGTTTCCCAGAGCATGGAGCTTCATGAGACCATTCCTAGTCAAAGATAAAACATAGATGGGTCCAGTCTTGTGCAGGTGACCACACCTGCAGTCAGGTCATGAGTGAAAAAGACTAAGTCATGTCCAAAAGACTCTTTTTTTTTCTTTCTTTTTTCTTTTGTAGCACACCTCCCTATCCTTTGGCTCTGACATTCTTCCATGAAGTTCTCTGAGCCATTGAGGGGGTGAAATAGATGTGTTTTAGATACCTGAAAATGAGCCCTCGGCAGTTTCTGAAAAGCAAGACATGGGAATTGAGAAGTGAAAAAGGTCTTTTGGGACATCTATTTCTCTTATGATACAAGATGTGGGAGTGGCCACAGATGTTAGTCTTGCTTTGTCAGGAACCCTCCTATTCAATGCCAAATTATTACTCAAACACAAAATCATCAAGTCTGATGAAAGTCTCATCAAAACATGGAAGTTTTTGGTATAAAAAGGAAGTTGTCTTTGACATGTAGATGAACATGAAATGGAAGAAACAGAATGAACACATGGGAATACAAAGGTCCAGAATTCAGCAAGGCATGTAACCTGAAATGGTCATGGCAGCTTGGATTCTAGTACATTTCTGAAATCTAGGAAAGAATCATTAGTTATACTTAACCAATTTCATTTCAGCTTCAAAGAACAGACTGGCATTACCAGACACTTAGTCAGAACACTTTTATAATTCACCTTTTGCACTCAGGTTGCTATGAAAGCTATTTTAGAACATGGAGAATAAAAAGCAGTTGACATGGGACAGTATCCTATGTGAGTCTATTTGTGTCTGAATATACATTGTCTGTAGACACAAATAGTTATGTTAAAACAGGAGTGTGTGGAGAAACACCATAGGATACAGTGTAAAGCCAGAGGTCATGGTGCATGCCTTAAGTTCTGAGCTTAGGGGGAACTCTTTCAGTTTAAGGACAGAGTGAGCTATATAGGCCCTGGCTCAATCAGTCAATCAATTAATCAATCAACCAATCAACTCATCACAAAAAGAAACTATGTATGTTTTAGAAATTTAAATGTTTGAATACAAACTAATATGAATAAGAAGACTCAAAAGTAAAAATGATAATATAAAAGCATTTTAGTTATCAGTGTTATGCACATTGAGACAATATAATAACATTTTTATCTCAGTCAGTTAACAACTAAATAGGATAAGACTATGAAATAGCAGTATTCTCATAGAAAACTAGAGGAATTTTATACCAATTTTAAAATATTTAATATTTATTTTTTATTTTGATTTTTTAAATTTTCTGAAATCAGTTTTATTTTTTATTAAGGAATTTTTTTATTCATTTTGTATATCAACCATAGATTCCCCCTCTCTTCCCTCCTCCTGCCCCCCAGCCGTCCTCCCACAACCCACCCCCCATTCCTTCCTCAGACAATGTAAGGCCTTCCATGGGGAGTCAGCAGAGCCTGGTACATTCAGTTGAGGCAGGTCCAAGCCCTTCTGCCTGCATCAAGGCTGTGCAAGGTGTCCCACCATAGGTAGTGGGCTCAAAAAAGACAGCTCATGCACCAGGGATGGATCCTAATCTTACTGCCAGGGGGCCCCTTAAGAAGATCAAATTCGTACATGAGTACACTTTATATAAGTCATGTTCATCCCTGTTTCTCCCCTCTGATTCTTCTCATGCGCTATCACCTCTTCTTGGACTAATATCTTCTTCTTCTATAATTATTATTGTTATACATATATTCATGCACACATATACATATATATGACTTATCTGGGTTTTTGCTAGGTAGTCTGTGGTTCCTGGTGAAAGCACTCCCCCCCTATAAGGAGTAAATCCATAAGCTATATATAAGAAAAAAAAATATATATATATATATATATATAAAATACGTATTTTAGGTAAGCTTATAAAAACAATAAGATTATCTACGGCTTTTTCCAACAGCATTATAGTATTTATCCTGCCTCTCTCCCTCTCCTTCTGTATTGCCTTGTCAACCCTACTGTTAAGATGTCTCGTTCCCTTCCCCCTTCAATGTATCTGTGTCCTACTATCACTACTCTATAGCTTCTCCTCCGCCTCTTCCTGGGAGTGGACCCTTCTACTTTTCCATTTTTCATTTTCCACTGGAAATACTCAAACCTAAAGATTCAAGCTAGGATCCAAAAATAAGAGAGTACATGTGATACAGTGTTTGCCTTTCTGGGTCCGGGCTAAGTAACTTAGTATAATATTTCCCAGTTCCATCCATTTACGTGTAGATTTTATTTCCTTTTACATCTAAATAGAATCCCAGTGTGTGTGTGTGTGTGTGTGTGTGTGAGAGAGAGAGAGAGAGAGAGAGAGAGAGAGAGAGAGAGAGAGAGAGAGAGAGAGAGAACTACATTTGCTCTACCTACTCATCAATTGGTAGGCATCTAGGCTCCTTCCATTTCTTGTCGACATGAACAGAATAGCAATGAATGTGGCTAAGCAAGTATCTGGGGAGTCAGCTGTCGGGTCCTTTGGGTATATTTATGCTGATTTTTGAGGAAGAGTAGGTATGTCTGTTTTTTAATTGCTTTTTAAAGCAGAGGATTTCACTGCGGCATTTGCACACATCATCTGTCCTTTCTTGCACCCCTCCATTACTACTCTCACCAATCTCCCATTTCCCTCTTTCTCATCCACTCCCTCTTCTCATGTACTTCACTATCCTCTTTGTTTCTCCTCTCCTACTATGGTCTTTTCTTCCCTTCTAATGATGCTTTCTTGTTGACGCCACATTTTAACACGTTGTTCCCAACCCTTGTGAAACACTGTGTAGTGGGTGCTAATATCTGGTTTTACAATCGGAGAGCAATGCTGCATGTTGCGTTTTAGAGAGTATAAATGAGTAAGTTAAAAATCTATGTTCAAATGCATGGTTATGAAGTTAAAATTGAATTCCTTCAATTATGCTACTATGGTTCACTTTTTGAGCCAGTAATTTTCCTCCTGAGAATTGGCTTTAAAATAATGTAAATTTTTCAAAAGCTATAATCATATAAACATAGCAACAGGATTTAGTAATAATGTTCTAAATAACTTACTGTGGTTTTGGTCGTGTTGTTATTTAGTAAGTCTTGAACTGTGCCCTGAGTGGAGGAGGAGCCAGCGGTCTGTACCTAACAGTGTGATGTGTAGGTCTTAGGATCAGTATACAGAACCACAGGGAAGGGGCTTTTAAAACTATGGTGTGGGCTTATAAAAGTTAGCAAGAGAGCATTTATAATTATCATAGTTTTCACTTTAGACACCGGAACATTGAAATACAGTTGTTATTTTCCTCTATGGTCCACACTGATGTTATTTTATTACTTTTATGATTAAAAAAATAACATCTGTGTGCAGCAGTTGACAAAAGGTCCCAAGGAGGACCATAAACAAGTGTCAGAGGCTTCAAGGTGAGTCTGTGAATGATTACTGAGGTCTGAGTCACTAAGACAGAGTCACAGGTTGACTTCAATATGGCTTTGGAAGGTGAATGCAATTTAGGTAGACAGAATGTCATTTCTTCCAAATTCAGTCTGTGGGGGGTTTCTAACATCATGCATCATTGAAAAAAAAAAAAGACAAGAAAGGAATGAGCAGGTGTTTAAGGACCAAGTAATCCACACGGGCCCTTTGCTCTCTTGCTGTTGTGGAAACAGAGCTGGCCTGAGAGCTTCAGGTAAGACAGTGGAGAAGGAGGATGTCTCAAGTTTTAGTTCCAAAAGATCTGAATTTTGCAACACATCTGCTCTTCACTCCCCTTTTCATTTCCTTCTTTTTTTTTTCCCTTATGGAGGGGATGGCAAATGGTCACAATGTAGTAAATGGTCACAAGAGGCCGAGAGAGAAAGGACTAGTAAAACATGCACAGTTTCAGGCAATTCTTGGTCCCATTGATCTATCAGTCTCTGAAGCAGGTAGATATTCAAAGTCTGCTTAATGGCTCTAGGCTCAGCACAATGGGAAAGTGAATTTATTGGGGTGCTGCACCTCTAAATATTGTTTTGCTTCCAGGGTGACTTTGCCTGTCAGCATTACATCCTTAGGTCAATGCCAGGAACATGAATAAGCACACAGAACTGTTCCTTTCTGAATCTATCTATTTGACAACAATAAACAATTTACTTTCATGAGACTCCCAAGGCAGTGAAACATTTCAGGTCTTATACTTAAAAATAGAATAAATATCTATTATTAAACATTTGAGATCAGAGAAGAGAGTGGGATTTCCATGAGTGCCTCCATTCCCATAAGGATGACACCTGGAAGTCACATCCTAATGACTTCTCCAAAATCCCTGACATTCAATGAACAGTGATACAGTAACAAAGCAGGAAGCGTTCATTGAGGAATGACCTGAAATCCTCTGCTTATTGCTGAGGTAAGAAGTGTAAACACATTAAGGGCATTCCAACCATAAGCAGTACTTTCTCTTTCCATCCAACCTCCCCACTCACTGAATAAAATAACCATCCCATAATGGCACTTCTCTCTTGCTTAAATTTGGTCTTAAAGCGAAGCGTAACTTTCTGAATAATTACGTGCAGCTTGTAAATGGTGTCTCTCTAGTCAACCAAGCATATAACAAGAAGATGGAGACGAGACTCACTTTCACTTCATTTCACTTCTCTGTAATTGACAAGCTCTCGCTGGGTGTCAACTTTAAAAGATGACAAATCCTAAATCTTAAAGGACCCAATTCAATAGTTCAGTGTTCTAAATTGTTTGCAAATTAATCTACATTTTCAAATGAGTCAGGCATGAAATATAAGATGACATCTATATTACAAAAATATTAATTTCCTTGTCTTTCTTTTTTTATGCCAAAGACAAAAGATACATTTAAAATATCCATTCTGTTAAGATTTTACAAATGAACATACACTGTACATTTTAGTGGCTTGAAATTTTCCAATTTATTTTACACTAATTCGTTTCCATCTACTTAATGCAGGTTATTGAGTTTGTTCTGTGCATTGATGAGGGAAAATTAAATTCATGAAGTATTTTCACTACATCACATTTTTAATGAAGGCTTATTTGCGTTCAATAAATGAAGTAACTTGAGCCCTACTAGTTTATGGCCTAGTGTGAGCCCTCTCTTCAAGTAGCCATGGCCTCAGTTTACCCATGTGTAAGTAAATACTGCTGTTCTATTTTTATGCAAACTAATTGGTAGTTGGTGAGAATTCTGTGCATTTTTAATTTCTAACTGAACTTGCCATCATACTGATACTGATGATTTACTGAGGATATGGTGTATAAAACAGATGTTGTATGGTTTTCCATTCCTCTAACATGAAACTTCAGATCATTTTAAACTCTATTGATTCATTATATAGTCTGTGCCTGACAGCTACTCCAATATCAATATCAAAAGAAATTGATCTAAATTAATTAATGATCATTAGAGGACAGTCAAGAATAATTCCTTAAAGGTTTCACATTGCAGATTAGGCTATTTCCTGTCTCCTTTAGTACATTCTAGTAAAAAGGCAGGAAAATATCTCTATTTCAGGAAATTCAAGTGAAAGAATTTCCAAGTTATAATAGACACTAGATTGTTCTTAACCCAACATCAGAGCTATCATCATCAAATACTACTCTACATACAATTCCAATATAGTAAAATCATCTCTAAATGCAAAGTAGTCATTTACATGGACTGGATCCCAGAGATAAAAAACAATGACCAGTAAAGCAGTCAGGTAGAGCACAGGAAAAGTCAACATAGGTGTGCTTGAGTAATGTATATAAATCGTCTGTTTGAAAAGCCAAGGAAGATTTTTTAGGTCACCTAATTCAGTTATTTTACAGATAAACAGAGTCTGAAAAGTGATACAAATCTAGAAGGATAGGATATAAAAAAATAGGTACATTTGGAGCGGAACTTCTAGATTGTTTTGTGCGTGGCACTCTGTATGAATGAAATAGAAAAATGACCTTTTATTTGTGAGCAGATTCCTGAGTTACTAAATATTGCCCTTATAACTGTGGACCCATGGTATGCCTGACAGAGAGGTGGTACAGAGGCTCAGCTCCATGACATACTGATTCAGCTACTGCCATCAAGAAGGGGACAGAATTTTTATCTGATGTAGGTCACTGAAGGGAATATAATTTAATGCAAAACTCTGAGACTGAAGAACAGAGGAAGAAACCAGAGAGTCTAAAATGGGGTTCTGAAACAATTATGTATGAGCCCTTCTTTGATTTCGATGGTTCTAATATTACCGTTTCACTAATTAAAATTGAATCTCTTGACTGAATGTTCTTCATTGAACTATGCTGAATGTATTTCTAAAATGCTCTATCCCACACTGGCTACACTGTACTAAGAATTCCTACATCCTGCCCTTTGGACATGGTGTCTTGTATCCAGACAGTGTTAGTTACACATGTGGGTGATGATGATTTGTTTCCTCTGCCTTCAGAAATTCCAGTGTGAGACAGGAGTTTTTTTTTTATTCTTAAGTAGTTATGTGTGTAGATGTCTGTCTTCCTTCTTAGACTGTAAATTCCAGGGAGTCTGAATATCTATTTCCTCTATAATGCAAACTAAATGTCATGATCCAAGTTGTAAAAAAAGAAAAAGTCTTGTTAAATTATGAGATCGTGTGAATGCATTTCAGCAACTGTTGATTATTGTTCCATTGACTTGCTCTTTATCTTTCTCTCGGTTTGGTCTTAAAGTTTGGATTTTGTAATTACAGAAAAACTATGTGATTTCTGTGTATACAAACATGTGTGTCTCTGCATCTCTATGTGTTCCTCCTGCTTTTCCTTTGGCTCTTTTTCTTCTATTTGTTTTGCTTTTTGGTTTTTTTTTTTTTTTCCTATTCTGTTTTTTATTTTTGTTTTATTTTATTTTATTATTAATCTTTAAATGTTTGTTTTCTAAGGAGAGACAAAAACAGTGTGGATTCTAACAGAAGAAGAGGTGTGGAGAACCTCAGAGGAGATGGGTGAGAAGACCCATAATCAGAATATGTTGTATGAAAAACATCTATTTTCAATAAAAGAAAAATAGGAAAAAAAGAAATATCAAAAAAGAAAAAAATGCAGAAATATGTTTTTATAAATTTAGCCACTTTTTCATTCATACCCTGAGATTCTCAAGTAGTGGGACCTAGCCCCACCTCTGAAATGTTAGTATAAATTGAATACAGCAGCCATTTCACATTGGCTCTATCTGATCCTTCCCTTTCCCAGAAGGAATTTCTATTCTGATGAGGATGGGCAGTGGGATGACATAAGGAACCAAAGGCAAAGCCACTAAGGTCAGCTAATTGCAGATTCTATGAGTCTATACTGCAGGTTTCTGCCATTGTTCTGATAAGCACTTGGTTGCTTATGCTGTAATCACCTTCATACTTGGTCTTTGAAGATCGTTAAAATGCCTATGCGGAGGCCATTTGTAGATCAATGTCTCATGGAATGTAGTACATTTATAAAGAAATTAACAATTTAACATCTAAGAGAGATAATTCAATTATATATGTGTTTGTTGTTTCCCTTCCAGGCTCTTTAATTTTAAATTGTTCATTTACCCAAAGAAATGATTTTTTAGCCCACATACTCATGAATCATTTGGAGCATGGGTTGCTGACAAACTTTTAGCAGCTCAATCCAAAAAAAAAATATTTTCTTTAAGATTTATTTTCGATTATTTTCTTTTTTTTTCCTTTTATTTTATTTTACAATACCATTCAGTTCTACATATTAGCCACAGATTCCCTTGTTCTCCCCCCTCCTGCCCCCTCCCCTTCCCCCAGCTTACCCCCCATTCCCACCTCCTCCAGGGCAAAGCCTCCCCTGAGGACTGAGATCATCCTGGTAGACTCAGTCCAGGCAGGTCCAGTCCCCTCCTCCCAGACTGAGCCAAGTGTCCCTGCATAAGCCCCAGGTTTCAGACAGCCAACTCATGCACTGAGCACAGGACCCAGTGCCACTGCCTGGATGCCTCCCAAACAAAACAAGCCAATCAACTGTCTTGCTTATTCAGAGGGCCTGATCCAGTTGGGGGCCCCTCAATCTACAGATTCAATGTAATCACCCTTAAAATACCAACACAATTCTTCACAGACCTGGAAAGAATAATACTCAACTTCATATGGAAAAACAAAAAACACAGGATAGCCAAAAGAATCCTGTACAATAAAACAACCTCTGGAGGCATCACAATCCCTGACTTCAAGCTCTACTATAGAGCTACAGTAATAAAAACAGCTTGGTATTGGCACAAAAACCAATATGTGGACCAATGGAATTGAATTGAAGACCCTGACATTAACCCGCACAGCTATGAACATATAATTTTTGACAAAGAAGCCAAAAGGGTACAATGGAAAAAAGAAAGCATCTTCAACAAATGGTGCTGGCATAACTGGATATCAATGTGTAGAAGGCTGCAAATAGATCCATATCTGTCACTGTGCACAAAACTTAAGTCCAAGTGGATCAAGGACCTCAACATAAATCCAGCTACTCTGAACCTGCTAGAAGAGAAAGTAGGAAGTAGTCTTGAACGCATTGGCATAGGAGATCACTTCCTAAGTATAACACCAGTAGCACAGGCACTGAGAGAGGCAATCAATCAATGGGACCTCTTGAAACTGAGAGGCTTTTGTAGAGCAAAGTATACAGTCAACAGGGCAGGGCGACAGCCTACAGAATGGGAGAGGATCTTCACCAACGCCACATCTGACATAGGACTGATATCCAAAATATATAAGGAACTCAAGAAATTAGACATCAAAATGCCCAACAGTCCAATTAAGAAATGGGCTATAGAACTAAACAGGGAATTCTCAACAGAGGAAACTCAAATGGCTGAAAGACATTTAAGGAATTGTTCAACATTCCTAATCATCAGGGAAATGCAAATCAAAACAACTCTGAGATACCACCTTACACCTGTCAGAATGGCTAAGATCAAAAACACTGAAGACACCTTATGCTGGAGAGGATGTGGAACTAGGGGAACTCTCCTCCACTGCTGGTGGGAATGCAAACTTGTACAACCACTTTGGAAATCAGTATTTTCGATTATTTTTGATCATGTATTTGGGGAGCAGATGGAGTATACATGTGACCACAGGTGCTATGAGGGGTCAGGGGCATTGAACTCCCAACCCAGGAGGTGAAGTTACAGGCAGTTGTCAGCCACCCCATATGGGTCTTAGGAATTTAACTCAAATCCTCTCTAAGGGCAGTTTGGGCTCTTGACCACTGATCCATCTCTCAAGTCCCCAGGGAAATCCTTCATATTCCAAACCACTTTGCATTCTGAAAGATATTAGCCTTCTTTATCCTTCAAATCTTCCATGGAAATATCATTTCCATAGAAATTCATACAGGCATTGCTTCTTGGCTTAGTCACATCACACTTACAGCAAACTGCCACCTTTGGAAAGATAATGAATGTTCCAACAGTATGAGTCCATAGGCACATTACTACAAGACCCACATCTGAGGGTTGTCAAAGCAACCAAAGCTATAATAGTAATAGTCTTCAACACCAACCTCCTTTTATCTGATGAACAAATAAAGACAATTTTTAAAAGGATAGATAAGTAGAGGGATAGATAGATGAATGGATGGATGGATGGATAGATGGGTGGTTGGGAGTGGGGTGGGGGTGGGAGTGGGAGGGTGGGGGGTGGGGGATGGGGGGGCGGGCAGATGGGCAGACGGACGGACAGACGAAAGGACGGACAGACAGATAGATAGGCAGGCAGGCAGGCAGACAGACAGACAGGATCTTGCTATGTAGCCTTGAACTAACCAGGTAGCTTGGGCTAGCCTTGATTTCCCATGCCTCTTGCCTCAGCCTTCTGAATGCAGGCATGAGCCACCACACCAGGCCTATATTCTTGTTTTAGCTCTGACCTTGGTGCTGTGAAATTACTGTTCAGTGAAAGATGCAAGCAATCACAGGACCACTTCATTGTGAGCTTATTTTACTTTCAGAGCTTCTTCAAGGATCTGAGATCCTCCCAGAATGATTAAGCTCTTTGATTTATCAGTTGTTGTGTGGGTCTTGCTTCAGAGGGGTAGATGTCAGCATGTCCAGTATTATTGAAGGCCATGTGATGTCCTTCTCAGCCACTCCAGTTCTGCCACTGTAGTGAGAAGGCAACAGCGGAGAGGTCCTCAAGAAGGGGCCGTAGCTTCATTCTGATGAAACTTTATTTACATAATAGGTAGAAGACTGAGTCTTGGGTCATAGGTTCCCAACTCCTAGGGCTTCTTTTCCTATTTTGCTTCTAATTATATTGCACTCATTTTTCAGATCTGGAACAAATATCCAGTTTTGATGCTAATTTGAAGCACTTAAAGTAGCTTAATCTTTTTAGTCACATGAATGCACATGTATTAATTTTCTTATGAAGTAGCATGAATGTACCTTTCTACTTCTTTTGTGATGGTGAAATTACTGTTCGTGAAAATTTTCTTTAAGCTATTGTGTGTAAAGCCAGTATGGAACTGTTTTGATGATTGCTGAATCTGTGAAATTATTCAGATCAAAAGTTCTTACACTCATAGTCTTGGGAATGAACAGTTTAAATAAAAGAAATATTACGATACTTCTGAAAAGAATTGTTTTCAGACCATCTGCAGGTAAGCACAGTACATGTTTAATTTACATTAAATGGCATCTCTAACTTCTTGGTATCAGCATTTCATCTATCTATCCAAAGTAACCACACAAATCTTCACAGTGAGCCCAATAGAAAACAATGGGTTCTATTCCACATGTGATTTCTAATTGAGAGATAATTCAATCATTCAACAATGTCAAAGATTTTGATCAAATTACTGCTAGCATCCATAGTTATAGAAATCTAATTGTGTCTTTCTCATCTGCTCTCATCGTGTGTAAAGCAGATTTTGCCAGTTTCTTGATGGTTTAGTTTTAATATACAGAAATGTGCTCTTTAAAAAAATGCAGCAGAGCCAGAAAGAAAATGGAGTACACAATCACCGAGCTGTGAAATTCAAAGATCTATTCGAGTCCATTAGCTACAAAACATACATCATCCACTAACACACTGGACAGTGAACAGAGGCCTCTGTGGAGCACAGCATATCCAGTTAAGGGAGGGATAAGCACTCTAGCAAAGGTTGGATGCTGCAGATACCAATTTAGAGATTTCTCAGAAAGGTAGGCAGTGGTGGTAGCTGAGCCGTCCTTTCCAAAGCCGTCTTTTTTCCATCTCCATTAACCACTGTAGGGATTTTATGAGATTCCCTGAGAGATTTCTTTGGTCTTTTTTTTTTTCCTTTTTTCTTTTTTTATATATTATTTTATTTTATAATTAATTTAATTTTACATATCAGCCATGGATTCCCCTGTCCTCCCTCTTCCCACCCCTAGCCTTCCCTCCCAATCCACCTTCCATTCCTGCCTCCACAAAGGCAAGGTCTCCCCTGCAGATTCAGCTCAGCCTGATCTATTCAGTTGAGGCAGGTCCAGTCCCCTCCTCCCTACACTAAGGCTGAGCAAAATGTCTCAGCATAAGCCCTAGGTTCCAAAAACCCAGCTCATGCACTAAAGACAGGTCCTGGTCCCACTGCCTGGGGGCCTCCTAAATAGTTCAAGCTCATCAACTGTCTCATTTATCCAGAGGGTCTGATCCAGTTCCATGGAGGCTCCTCAGCTATTGGTTTGTAGTTCACGTGTTTTCACTAGTTTGGCTATTTGTCCCTGTGCTTTTTCCTTACCATAGAGAAAGAGTAAATATTTGATACACTTTTTATTTTAGGGGATTTAACCATGAGGCTTTTAAATACTTGGTATGTATTAAACATCTTATAAATTTTATCTGAATAACAGGGGTAAATAGGAAAGGAAATAAGTAAGCTTCTGTATTTGGAAACTTAAAGTGGTATTTATGCAGCACAGATTTCAGTACTTTTCAAGGTAAGTGATTCATATTTGTCTTCAGTTCTTAAAGCTCCTCACCAATTAATGCCATGAGGTAGAAATGTTTGAGAGATGCTTGTAAAGATTAAAAATAACTCATTGGAAAATTTTGTTCAGAGTCCTAATCATCCTATTTTTCTGCTGTGCTCTGTGTAGATGTTAAGCTTTCACAGGAGAAAGTGCTAAACTACAATCTCAATAAAGAGCAGTAAAAGTCTCATATGCATAATAAAGGACAGTCAAGGCATGAGATGGGTAGGTGCCATAATTCCACACAAGATTTTTTCCATGTGCTCACACCATTGCACCTCACAGGAAGTGTGTGTATGCAGTGAGGCATTTATAGGCAGAACAATAAACAATTCAGAGAATCCTAACATGACATGTAATAGCTAAAATAAGTCAGAAATTCAGAAGGACTGGATGCCTTCATCCCTTATAACAATGGTGGTTATAGCTATGAGGATCTGGCACGTCTTGGGTGCTTGCTCCATGAACCCTCTGTGTAATGGTTCATCTACATGTTCAAAGTCAGTTCAAAATACTTGGCTCCAGCTTTTAGATCTGTACATTGTCTAGGCATTGGAGAACTTTCTCTAATGTGATATGTGGCCATCCAGCCAATGGCAATTTATTTGTAAAGTTATTAGCAGCTTTAAGTTTGTAGAAAAATGAAGACTAATCAAAAATATACATGATATATGCAGCATTTATTTTAAAGGAAATTTCTCATTATGCAATTATGATCTAACCTGTAAATACTAGAACTCTGTAGTGTTTTATATGAGAAAGATCAATTCATGCTAAATGTTTTAGGTAAAACCTAATCATGAAAGTATATTTTAAGAACTGGAGATGGCTGAGTTGATAAAATGCTTACTGTGCAAACACGAGGGCCCAAGTCTGGATCTCTGGCATAGCTGGATCCCTGGCACAGCTGGATCCCTGGCACCCACCTGCACAGCTGGGTGTGGTATCACATGGAACTAATCTTATTGCAGGGGAAGGAGAGACAGGAGGCTCCTGGAGCTTGCTGGCTAACCAGTGACTGCCAGGTTCAGTGAGGTACCTCATATCTGGAAGTAGAGTGGAAGATGGCAGACAAGGAAACCAGAGGGCTATCTGTGACCTCCCCATGCTTATGTACATATGCATAACCACACGAACATAGGCTCATGTATAACCAGAGACAGAAAGACACACACACACACACACACACACACACTATTTTTCAGATACCAGCAAAATAAGTATCACTATATATAATAATATTTTTATAAGAAAAAACTGAAAAATGTAGACAGTAGATATTACTTGTAGAATTTTTCTTCTTCATCATTTTTCCCTATTTAAAATTTTTCATTACAATAACTTGAGAGCAATTATAACTCCAATTTGAATCTGGGTATTTTGAGGGAATAAATGGGACCCATTCCTTCATGCATGGCCCATAAACACATCATCACCTTAGGAATCTGTTCTGAATTTGAAATTACTTACTGAATGTAATTTATTTCAAGTGGATGTAGCTAAGTGGACATGAAAAGCATAGACTTACTCCATACCCATTTGACCAACACTTCCTGTGGTACAGTGCAGCTTTGAGACAAGTGTGGATGGGATCTTCACTCAGCATCTGAGTAGAAAGTCATACAGTTTGAATTCGATGGCTTTCTCCTTACCAATTCTTTGAATTATGAGTCCTATGCATTTCGATCAATCTTCTTAATGGCAACAATCATTTGTGTGGGGTCAGGTTTTGCCATAACATAGATCAGCATGGTGTAATAACGTTTCTTAGTTAGTACAGCATAACTAATCAACTACTTCCTTTTAATGTGTGATTGGATTTAGTAAAACCATAGTTCAAATAAATGAAGGCTATTGCTGACCTCAAAATGGGACCTAGGTCTAAGGAAACCCTTTAACACAGCAACTGAATGAATTCTTTTCTTCATTCTGCTTTTATCAAGAAATAAGATCTCTCACGCAGCAAGGCTCAGAGTGAAACTGTGAGAGTGTGTTTGTGGGATGACGGCTGGCTGGGATGCTGACTGACAACTGCGATGATGACCGACTGGTGTGCTCTCCAGCTCTGATCTCATTTTTAAAGGAAAACCACAATGTTCTTTGTGCCTGCTTTATATACATGTATGATTTATACAGAAATGCTCACTTTTTCTTTTAGAATGTTATTAAATCAGGACAAATGCTTGCTACAGTCCCATTTATAATAGTGTCACATTATTTCCATGTTGTCATGTGAATAATAGGCAATCAAGAGTGAAAATTTTTCAAAATTGTAGTTCTCTAGATGTTACAATTAAATTAATTACAAACCCCAAATAAACAATTCTTAATCACATAAAACATTTCTGCCACATTATACACACTTTTGTTATGATGTAAATTGAAAGCCAATGGAATATGTTTTAAAATAAATACAGCTACATGCTTCCAAAAACTCTTTTTTACCCTTCATAAGCAAACAGATGCATGAGAAGATGTGCTCCTGATATCTGCTCTTGCTAAAAGTGGTATCTTAGTTTTCAATTTTAATAGTAACAGTTTGATAACCTAAATAATACATACTTCCAATTTCTATATGAACAGTCTACAGCTAAACAATTCTTAAGCACTTCATTAATGAGTGAGCCAGCTTGACAAAATGACCTGCTTCATCAGAGAGTCAAGTGGTCAAGAGGCAGATAATGTTACTAACTAACCAAGAATTATCCAAACCTAGGTCCTAAAGCTCTGGATCTGTGCATAGAGTTAGACAGGGCTGATCTCAGGAACTGTGAAGGTAGGTAGGGGAGGTCAGTAGCCATGATAAGATAAAGAAAGTGATTCTAGCAGTGGCTTCTGGAAAAAAAATGAAAAGGGGAGGGGCAAACTGATAAATGGCCTCACTATTGTCAGGCAAAAGAAATGGGGTTGTCCTTTAATATGCCCATGGCATAAAAAGAAGTCAAGCTTGAACTGGAGTCTAGACTTCCTAAAGCTAGGACGTGGAATGGAATGGTGCTCATCATAACTATCTCCTGGTGAAGAGCTGAAAGTGGATGTCCCTTTGGCACCACGAGATAGTCTCTAGTCACAGAACGTTTGCTGCTAATCAAGGTTGGCTTTGCTGCTGTTTCATGAGATAGTGAGCACTATCCCATTTCACCCCCAGTTAAGTGACCCCAGTATGAGAGGCCAAGGAAGCCATTCCCATAAGAACTGTAGTAAAAAGGCAAGTGATGCTGCCTCATAGTCTAAATTTTGTGCCTTAGAAGTCTCAGCTGGGACTGTTAGATGCTAGGGATTGTGACAGAGCTGGCTGTGCCAAGGCCATATTATCTTTCTAGAAAAGTACCTGGGAGGTGTTTCTAAACATCACAAGTTTTTTTTTTTGGGGGGGGGAGGTATGGATGAAAGAATAGTTGAAAGTAATAAAAATCATATTCTGGGATGAAAGTTGGTCCCATATAAAATATTGTCTTCAATAGTTACACACATTTCAAACTACAAATAGTGATCAATCCTGAATATATACTTTAAATGTACCTCACTACTGGAATGAAATGAGTGATCATCTTTGTAATGACTTGGTCTAAATTCTTCTTTTTGGCCAGATCTACTCATTTAAATTCAACACACATGCAGACACTGCCCTAGGCTCCGAGGCTGTGGGACCCCATCTCTGCTGCTCCGCATCCTGTTCTAAGTACTTACAATTCCTTGGATGTGTGCTGTGCTCAGGCAAGTCCAGGGTTATTACAGAAACTAGTGTGAGCTTAAGTGATCTGAAACCAATACACACCTAGGCTTCTGCTTCAAGTTTTGGTAGAAAATCAGCACGGAAGTTAGCTGGGGCGAGAAGTGGTGTAGAATTGTTCAAGGGAGAGGAAATGGGTCCTAAGTCCTTTTCTTAAGGATGGAATAGATATCAAATGCAAAATTGAGATTTTTATCTTTTGAATTATTCACTGCCATGTACAAGGAAGGTTTTGTTCTTCCCGGGAAGCTGTGCTGTGTAATTCTATCCCTTTTACCGCTCCCCAGGAATGACAAACACTAGAGCCCCCATCTTTTAGGGTTTGAGCTGTATGTCTGCCTCAGCGCTCGGTGTCCTCAGCTCTGCTTCTTATGATTGCACCAACACCGAGCAAAAGACAACAGCCAGATCTTTTCCTGAGCCTGAAGACAGGCGCTGGTTTGGATAAAGATGTATTTGGATGTCTGTTTGTCTGCCTCAATGACAGGATGCTTAGTCTGGGTAGATATAGGATACAAATGTAATCCCAGCTCTAGGCAAGCAAGGGCAGAGGGATGGCTCAAGGTTAGCCTGGGCTACCTAGTGAGCAGGATACCAGTCTTTGCTACATAGAAACATACTGTATTAAAACAAAGAAAAATAAACATATACGAATAAAAAGCAAGTAATTTAAAAGTAGAAAAAGTATGGGAGTGATGTGGGCAAGGTAATTGTTTTTGGCTAAAGAATCTTTGAAGCATTCCATATTTTTCACAGTAACTGTTCAATAATGCAATAAGCTTCCAAACAAACTTTTATTACTTGTAAGAAATACGAACCTTGTAGAAAAGTTAGAGCTAACACATACTCAGAAGACACCTCACCTTTAATCTTAGGATCTCAAAAATGTTATAGAGCATTAGAAAGAGGACCAGCAAACTGTAAAAATCTCAAAAACTCTATCTAAACTGTGTCAAACCATAGTCACTCTGCATTTCTTTCCCCAAACTGATTTTACATTAAAAGCTAATTAGATTTACAATATTTCTTTGTTAACAAACATTTTAAATCCACTTATCTATGTGCTGGGAGAGTTAGTGACTTTTCCCCGAATCTTGTGTTTTGAATTGATTATTCTACTTTGATTTTTGTAAAATGCAGTTTTGTTTATTAATTGTTATTCATTAAAATAACTTACAGTTCTAGATGACAGTCTATCACAAAGAAGTCAAGGTGAAAAGAACTGAAAGCAGCTGGTCACATTGCACCCACAGTCCAAGAGCAAGCAATCCTGAGAAGAACCAGAAGCATACCTAGGAAGCTAATTCTTTGTGGAAGAGAGCCCTGTCTGAGAGGGGAATGGCAGAGCTTTGTAGCCCTGACTCTAAGGCTGTCTCAAATAGCCCAAGCTCACTTGAAATCAAATTCAATTACCCAATACCAGAAAGAAATAATCAAAAATAGAAATCATAATCTATCAGGGAAAATTGTAAAATCTAGTAAGGTATTACTCCATAACAAAATAGAGAACACATGGGTGTTTTCAAGAGAATATTTCCACTGAACATTGTGGACAGTATCCATTTCCCCTTGAAGGTTGTTTGTTCACAATGCTTGTGCCCAGAGTCACTGCTACATATCTCTCTGCATTGCCTTCTCAGTGATCTCTGACAAATAATAGGGAGTTTGACATGAAAATGTGTCATTGTCTTCTGATGCTGGAAACCTCAGTCATCTTTTCAAAGGAATTGTGGTGAAGAGGAGAATAGCTAAGACAGACTAAGAAAAAGTAAATGAAGTCTCTAAGTGATCAGATAGGCTTTCCTCTAGTGACATCACTGTGGACCAGTTGACAGATTAGATTGTTTGTGTGTTTGTTGTTGTTGTTGTTTTAATTAAAGATCACTCTGTGATCTCCTAACACAATCTTTGAAGTTTGGCTATATAGAAGTAGGAAACTATATATTGACAAGGAAAATAGTAACCTTCAAGAGAAAAAAATAAGTCCATTTGTGAAGCTTTTGAAAAAAATAAGTAGTAAATGACAGGTTATTTTGACCAGAACATCTGTGTGATGGATGTGTTTCAATAGTTAGATTAACAGAAATAATGTAAACTTATCTTTATTTAAAATATAGAGACCCCTTTATTTTTCTAGAGTCAAAAGTTTAAAGTAAACTTCTCAAAGTTAATATTTATTTGTCTAGTTCATGGAGAGTGGAAAAAGAAAAACTATCAGCTAAAAAAATTCTCTCTTTAAAGTAAGAGTGAGGAAGAGGTGCTATCCGAAGCAAAAGTCCCATTCAGATCCAAGCAGACATTGAAATGGTGCTAAGGCCACTGACCAAATGTTTGTGAGAGTCTGCCTGGTGTGAAACACTGCCGTGCTTCACAAGAACAGGTAGACTATGCTCGAGTTTAAAAATAGCTCTCACGCTGAAGTTCTATCATATGACAATCATTGCGCCCCAAGACATTCCAAATCTAAAACTCCTAAGTTTAAAGAAACTCAGTGTAAGGGAGTTCACCCCAAAGGACTTAAGTTCATAGATTTTCTTTTCTTTTTCCTGATAAGTGGTTTCTCAATAAAAATCTCCAGTTTGAAATGCTAATGAGAGGATGTGAATTTAACTATCAAATACATTGATGGAAACTGCAACTTGTAGTAGCTCCAGAAAATTCTGTCTTCTGGCTCACAGTGGTTTCTGAATGTGACAACTGACTTTCCCAAAACTGTCGTTGGTAAGAAGGAACCAGAAACTCAGTAAGCTTGAAACTGAAATGTCAATGTCATGCAGTTGAGGGACCACCTCTGAAAGTACTGATTCTGGTTCCTGTGACATGTCAGGTGCAGTCAAGAGGATCCATGCAGACACAGGAAAACCTTCACAAAGGAAACGTGCCAACGATTGCTTGATTTCCCCCAAATCAGAAATTACTCCCTACCAGTTGAACCTCTGTTGGTCTGTTCCCTTTGGAATATCTTTATGGGGACTCCTTAAACTTTGGTGACTGCGGACTCAAACATACTGACAACATTATTCTGGTATTAGAAGCCTCTCTGTGTGTCTGAGATTCTATCTGAAAGACATTATTTTGTGATTCTTGTGCTCTTTCTCATCTAGGACCCTAAACACTTTCCAAATTCCAGGACTTGAAATATTTCTACCACTGTACTTTCTAGAGTAATAATTTTTTAAAAGGGAAATAAATATATTCCACAAAATATAAATGCTAAATAAAAGTAGTTTTTATTGTTAAGAATAAAAAAACTGAACATACTAATAGCTATAAAGAATTTTAACATAATACTACTTAAAAAGGCAAATGAGCACATGCAGTTCTGAGATATAATGCACAGAGGTTCACTATTCTCTTCAGTTTTTATATCCAAAACCAAAAGGGTAATACACACACACACACACACACACACACACACACACACTTGTACATTCATGCACATACACACATATATGTACACAAAACATTTGTTAGTAAACCTGAACTCATAAGCTTTGTGCTATTATCCACTGTGGATATTCACACATTTTTCTGCTGCAATATTAATGTAATTGCAGAGTGCTCTGCCAGATACAGCATGTAAAAGCAAAACGTTTAAATTAAGAACTCACAACCCAAATCCAGGAATATGATTTAAGTGATCATTTCTACTAATTAGACTTAGTCTAGGAATGTAAGAATGGTTTAATAATAGAACATCAATAAACATAAGTCATGTGAAAAGAAAAAAGTATTTGAATAGATGCTGTCAAGATGTTTGATACAATTCCGTTTTCTGCAAATGACTTAAAGTAGTGCAGTTAAACAAGAATTTACCAAAACATTGTAAGTTCAAGAGTATTTACCGAAACCTAAGATAAAGCATTGTCAAATGAAGAAAAGTTGAAAGCTTTTTAGTAACGGATTATCTAACAAGTGATATTTGATCTGCTGGCATTGCTTTTTTAGTTCTATCAATACAGTATGTGACAGCATAACAACCAAACACCACAAGAGCAAAGATACAACACCATCCCATAATCCCATTTCAGGAAATCTTGGACATCAACTAAAATGGTTTCAAATAATAAAATCTAATCAAGTACACATAATTTAGTGCATTTTGATTAACTTTGTCACTTATTTTCTTTGCCTCAGTTTTTTCATCCAAAAAAATAAAAAAATGGAGAAACGTTAAGTGTCTACCCCATTGCCTTACTATGGGGATGAAATGATCCAACACATATACAGTGTCCATAATGCCAAACGAAATATTATCTCTTGCTGTTTCTTATAATAATTACCATGGTTTAACATACTACCTATACACTTGTGTGCACAAGTGTCTGCGATTCAGGTTTGAATTCTCTTTCCTGTAGGCTCCTGAAACCGTTTATATCAACACACCAGCAATCTTCTCTCCATATTCAACATGAAATTTTATGTTCTCATCTGCTTTGATTTCTCGATAGGGTAAAACAAAGGCAGAGCAACCTTTGTCTGTAAAACAGTGTCTTAACTTGGCCGTAATGACATTAGACATGAAAACTTTCCTCTTGCATCATTGAACACTATGTTTAACCACTCAAAAAAACCTATCTCCCAATGCTGAAATGTTCAAGACTCAGAAATTAATTTTATTTTCATAGTTATTTATCCTTCTCTAGGTGATCTTATAAAATAAGTCAGATTGAATTACAAGTGCTGCACTTGTGACATCTGGTATCAACCAACGTATTTATTTTCATTTACTATTTGAAAATGACTTACGTCCGTGAAAGGAACCTCTCTTATTCACTGTTTGCCACAAATTGTAATTGAGGAAAACATTAAAAGGTGGAAAAACTCCCATGTTCATGGATTGGTAGAACTAATGTTATAAAAATAACTATATTACCAAAAGTGAGTTACGGTTTCAACACAGTCCTTATCAAAATCCCAATGACAATTTTAACAGAAATATGGGGAAAAAATCTCAAATTTCACATAAAAATACAAAAGACACCGAATAGTCAAAATAATCATAAGCAGAACAGTGCTAGAGCTATCACAATATCCAGTTTCAAATAATATTACAGGGACAGAAAAAGAAAATAGCATGATACTTGAACAAAAGCAGACATGTAGAACAATAGCTTTAGAACAAAGGCCCCAAGAGATAAACTCACACACTGAAGCCACCTAAGTTTTACAAAGGTTCAAAAAAGTTCACTGCAGGAAAGGCAGCCTCTCTAACAAGTGGTGCTGAGAAAACTTGTCCTCATGTAGGAGAATGAAAATAGACCCAAATCCCTCACTCTGCACAAAAATACTTTCAAAATATGTCAAATACCTTAATGTAAAACTCGCAACTTTGAAAATTCTACAGAAAAGCAAAGGTAAAACCCTTAAAGATATAAACACTGATATGGGTAATCTTTCCCAAAGGACTCAAGAAGCACAGGAACAATCCAGAGTGTTGACAAAAGGGATTACATGAAATTATAAAGCTTTAGCCTGAAAAAGGAAACCAGCATGAGAATGGAGAAGCAACTTACAGCATGGAAGTATATCTCTGCCAACTACTTATCAGACAGAACATTAATGTGTGCAATATATAAAGAACTGTAAAACTTAAACATTCAAAGAATCATCCATTCAATAAAGGAACTAATAAACTGAATAAAAATTCTCATGAAAAGAAATACAAATGTCCAATAAATATTTGAAAAAGTTTTTGACACCCTTAGCCATAAAAGAAATTAAAATTAAAATTACTTTGAGATTCATGGCATCCAAGTCAGAAGAGCTAATGTCAGAAAAAATTGCAACACACACCAGTAAGGATGTGGAGAAAAAGAAACCCATATATTGTTGGTGAGAGTGTACTTGTTCAGTCACAGTGGAAATCAGTACGAAGTTAAAAAAAAAATACTAACCACATGACCCACCCATCCACTTATACCAAAGGACTTAAAGTCTTCCCTTAGAAAGATTCTTGTACATTCATTTTTATTACAGCTCTGTTCACAATAACAAAGAAAGGGAACCTGCCTGGATGTCTACCAATAGATGAAAGATAAAGAAGGTATGGTACTTATACACAACAGAATATCATTTAACAATTAAAAATAAAAATGCAGCATTTACAGGAAAATGGATGGAATAGGAAAACATTTTGTCAAAAGAAGTAAGTCAGGTTTAGAAAGAATGACTATTTTCATTTGTGTGGAACCTAGATTTAAAATTGTGTGTGTGTGTGTGTGTTATGTATGTATGTATGTATGTATGTTTGTATTTGTGTGCTATGTGTACAGTTCATAACACTAGAAAGGAGATTGTGAGAGAAAATAGATTTTCGGGGGGGGGGAGTACTGTAAAGTACAAGTGATCAGAAGCAGAAAGGAGAAGTATTTAGGTGTGGGAAGGGACCAGCAAGAGTGAGGGAGCCGGGAAGAGAGGCATCTGTTAGGACAAAGTAGAATGACACAGAGGTGTGAGGATGCCATAACGAAATCCATCGCTTTGACTATAATGAAGAAATTAATTTAAAAGTGTTTAAAACTTCAAAAAAAATCAATAAACAACCACTTAAACATTTAAAATTTTACCTAAATCAGTATTATTTTAATTAACGTATATATGACAAAATGAATCATTTTACATGAATTCCGTGATATTACCTTTTGTCTCCTAACTTAAGCCAAAATGAAGTTTTAAATAAAAAAAAGTTCTCAAAAATACTTAAATATTTTTGCAATAGCCAAACATAGAAAGAAAAACAATAAAAATAGACACAAAACAATGACATAATCTTAAGGTATTCACCAAGGTGGAATGAACGAGGTAGGTGTGTGCATCCTCTCTTAGAATGCTAGTGATCATTTATGTTCCACTTTTCAATTCTCTAGAGAATCCGTGTGATGCCCAGCTAACGGGAGAGCACGTTGAGAATATCTGCATCCCAGCAGGAAAGGTATTCTAGAGACAAAGTTTGTCCATGTCCCCTAGAGACGGAAAACTGTACTTTAAATACAAGTGCATGCATGATCTTGCGTACATGTGATTTTATTTTTCACTAAATCACTAGGAATCTCAATTTCCAAAGGGGACATAATTATTAGATATTATGGAGTCCTACACTCAGATTTCCTCTTCAAAGCAACTGCCCAGTTCCAAGAATTTTCGACTCTTTCACCAAGGGCTGACCCATGACGGGCTGACATGAGTATATAAAGTTAATCTGTGGAAACTCTGAGGACTCTCTAGAGCTCTGGTCTCAGCTACACAATGTCCTCTGTATAAATTTGCTTTCTTCACATCCTTAAGATGTATGCACGTTAATGTATGTATGTTACAGGGGCAGCCCCCAAGAGCTCACCACACTGACCTTCTGTATGCAACAGCAGGTCTCTGGTCAGTCTCTAGTGAATTAAATCTTAAATGATGTGAGTGTTTTCATAAATAAATACAGAGAATAAAATGCCAAAAAAAAAAAAGGATACAAAGTGAAGTTTTTATACTAGATAACTAAGGGGGTGAAGAACAAATTAAAGAAAAGGACCATGCTTTATTGTACAAATGAAAAAATACAAAGAAATGTTATCTCTTTTGTAATAAAAAATCACCAAGAAAGTATTTTGTTGCTGGTAGAAATGTAACATTCCCACCTACTTTTCTGACACTTTCACCTTTACAGAAGAATCTGGTTTAAAGTTGCTTTTAAATTCCTCAAAAAAATAAGTCACTGGGCCCTTCAAAATGGGCATATGCCACACTTCTAATTTTTTTAACTGACAAAGAATATGATTGATGAATTATTGTTGCTTGTTCTTTCTAATGTATTTTGACTCCTGCAGTTACCAGAATTCCCCCCCCACACACACACACATACACATACATTACTTGACAGCTGAAATTGCACAAATCCTATTCCACTGGAGAGCTAATAGCTTTACCTTGGGTGTCGTTAGCACCATCCATATAAGGAAATAGAAAGTAGGAGGTGTGGATTTTCAAAATATGATAAACCAAGAGTACTGTTAGATGTACCACAAGGTGTGACTTCAGGGCACGCATATTCTTATTAGAATAAACATGCCTCTATTTTGTTTTACTAAAATAATCAGAATTCTGTGCTTTGAGTTGACATCTTTCAAATTATTTTATCAAATTAGAAAATATAAACCTTAGTTGAAATATGTTTTAACTAACATGTTATTCCAGTGAAATACATGGCACAAAAGACCACAATAGGCAGCTAAACATATTTATGTTCAAGAATATTGTAGTTGGGGTGGGGAAGCTATTTGTTTATATGTTTTGGGCCTTAATACTTTTACAACATGATTGTTGATGCTTACATAGATGCACATAAACCCCACCCCCGAATATTTAAAATTAAACACATTAGTGTATTCAATTAAATATAAATTTTAATCAGCTCATGTTGTTTATAATTATGATAGTTAGATTACAGTGGAGAGCTTTGATTTTAGTAATGTTGAAAGTGTCTTTTTCATACTTTGCATATAGACAACTACTTTCATTTAAATATATTTTAAAAGTACCTTTCTCTCTCTCTCTCTCTCTCTCTCTCTCTCTCTCTCTTCTCTCTCTCTCTCTCTCTGTGTGTGTGTGTGTGTGTGTGTGTGTGTGTGTGTGTGTCTTCCTTTTCTTTTTAAAAGGCCACAGGGAAATATTTTGTGTTTATTTAAAAATATATACAGATGATACCCAGGCCTCTTAAATATTTATTTATTTATTTACTTACTTTTTTTTAACCTACAGGTTTTGCTTATATATTACAGCTTCCAGCTTTGTATTTTTTTACTTTCTTTTTCCTTTTCCCTTTTTATTGAAAATAGATTCTTGATTTGACACGCACAGAAACAACCCCAAGAAAGACAGGGTCCTGCCTAACACCAGCGGGCTAAACCTGCGGCTGAGGATTGGCGGGCACTAAGCCACTGTGTGCCCTGAGTCCGCAGCGCAGCACCAGTATTGTGTAATGTAGCATGAATCTTAAAGAGTCTTATTAATAAATTCAAACCTGAGGCCAATTATTGAGGTGAATGCTGGAAGATCAGAGAAGCAGAACAGGCCACAACTACCTCACCTGGCCAGTTCCTCAGCTGATCCTTTTTCCTCAGACTGGAAGCTTCTGAGTCCTCATCCAGAATGAGTCTCAGCTGAACTGTGCTGCTCAAAGCCTAAAAGCTTAACCAGCCAAATGCTGCTAGTTTCTGGTCCTCACGCCTTATATACCTTTCTGCTTTCTACCATCATTCCCTGGGATTAAAGGCTCGCTTTCTGGGATTAAAAGCGTGAGTCACCATGCTTGGCTGTATTCTTGAACACATGGATTTCTGCCTCTGGAATGCTAGTATTAAAGGTGTGTGCTATCACTGCCTATCCTCTATGTTTAATATTGTGGCTGTTCTGTCTCTGACCCCAGATAAGTTTATTAGCGTGCACAATATTTTGGGGAACACAATACCACCACAGTGTAAGTGCCAGGAAGCCACTGTGTCAGCAAGTTGAGAGAGAAACTGAGGCAAGATGTCAGACCAGAGTGGGAAGAAGAAAATGTCCAAGCTGTCCGGGTCAGCCAGGGCTGGTGTCATCGTTCCAGTAAGTCAGTTGATGCGATACCTCAGAAAAGGAACATTCAAGTACAGATCAGTGTTGGCGGACCGTCTACATGTCATTGAATACCTGGCAGTGGAAATCCTAGACTTGGCTGGGGATGCCACGAGGGACACCAAGAAATCCCGGATAGACCCCAGATGCATCCTGCTGGCTGTTGCCAATGATGAAGAGCTCAACCAGCTGCTGAACAGAGTGACCATCGCCAGTGGGGGTGTCCTCCCGAGAACTCACCCTGAACTGCTGGCCAAAAAGCGAGGGACCAAAGGAAAGTCAGAAACGCCCTTCTCCCCACCCCCAGAGAAAAAAGGAAGGAAGGTCACTTCGGGCAAGAAGTGAGGTGAGAAATCCAAGGCCATCAAGCCACGGACGTTCAAGAAGTCCAAACCAAAGGACAGCGATAAAGAAGGAACATCAAGTTCCACCTCGGAAGATGGGCCGGGGGATGGTTTCACCATCCTGTCTTCCAAGAGCCTGGTTCTGGGGCAGAAGCTATCCCTGACCCAAAGTGATATCAACCATATTGGCTCCATGAGGGTGGAGGGCATCCTCCACCCAACCACAGCCGAAATTGACCTCAAGGAAGAGTTAGGAAAAGCCTTGGAAAAGGCTGGGGGTAAAGAGCTCTTGGAAACAGTAAAGGAGCTTCTCAAATCCCAAGGCCCTTTGGAAGTTGCTGAAGCTGCCGTCAGCCAATCCAGTGGACTCGCAGCCGAATTTGTCATCCACTGTCACATCCCCCCGTGGGGCTCCAACAAATGCAAAAAACCGCTGGAAGAGACCATCAAAAACTGTCCTCAGCTGAGGACAAGAAGCGGAAGTCCATCGCCTTCCTGCCTTCCCCCAGTGGCAGAAACTGCTTTCCCAAACAGACAGCTTCCCAGGTGACCTTCAAGGCCATCTCTACCCACTTCGACAACTCGAGCGCATCCTCACTGAAGAACATGTAATTCCTGCTCTTCGACAGCGAGATGGCCAAGCTGGACACCAAGGAGCTCTCCAGAGGGGACAGAGGAGGACCAGTGTCATGTCACAAGAGCGGGTTTTTATTTTTTTAAAGGATTGGGGAAGGGTGACATGGTGGGGGAGCAGAGGGTGGCTGAGAAGGTAGCAAAGGCCATGGGAACAGGTCCAGCCAGCCTGGGGAAGTGTCCACTGCATTTTATATTCTCTTTACAAAGGGCCTCTCCTGAAATTAACCAGGTCTCCACCAGAGGTTTCTTTCCATGTGTTTTCTTCCTGTTGTTTTAGAACTCAGAAAACAAACAAACAAACAAAACAAAACAAAAACCATAGACCTTGTTTAGATTTAAAGCTCTCTCTTTCTCTCTCTCTCTCTCTCTCTCTCTCTCTCTCTCTCTCTCTCTCTCTCTCTCTCTCTCTCTCTCATGCACAAAAGTCTTTTCAAAGGTCTTAAGACTTTGGTTCCTCTTTTTTCCAATTGAAGAGGATATATTGGCCACTTGGGTGTATTGTTATCTCCCTCAGTGAAGAGAAGGTGGGAAAGACATCCCAAGGTGCTTTTCTGTTATAGAGTCCCCTCCCTGACCTCTAAAATATGTGTAACTACACCTAAAAAGGATTTTTGCCTCAGGATCTTTCCCCAGTTCTTCCCCACCTCTGTTTCCAACTGGATCCACTCCCTTTCTATTTCTCATTGGAAAAGATGGTTTTTGTTTTATCTTACTATATTTTATTTTATTATGTTTTGTTATTATCTCCTAAAAGTACTTTTCTAAATACTAGGAAGGTTACATTGCCTACCTACTGCCAGAGAAACACCAGCAAGTTCCTATTCCTTCTTTAAAACATAGGGAACAGGTCCCTAGCATATGTTGAGTGCCAGTAGAGGCATAGATTTTCTATGACAGTAGTAGTCATTGAAATTCCCTAAATTAATTCAATGCATGAAATAATGAAGTATAAGAATTGTTCGAAAATCTTTAAATGATGAATATGTGACCAAACACTGTAGCTGGAGTTATCTCCAGTCCTTCCCGGGCCCACAGCCACTCAGACCCAAATAAACACACAGACACTTATATTATTTAAACTGTTCGGCCTAATGGCTTAGGCTTCTTGGTATCTAGTTCTTATATCTTAATTTAACCCATTTCTATTAATCTATAAGTTGCCATGTGGTGTGTAGCTTACCAGTAGTTTTACATCTCGCTTCCTCTGTGTCTGGCTAGCGACTCCTGACTCAGCCTTCCTGTTCCCAGAATTCTCTTCTCTACTTATCCTCTCTATACTATACTTTCTGCCTGGCTACTGGCCAATCAGTGTTTTATTTATCGGTCAATCAGAGCAACACATTCACAGCATACAGAAAGACATCCCCAGCAAAACATGACTTCATGTCAATAAAAAACAAATTTGCTTCTCCCAACTCACTGGTATTTAGAAATAAATTAATAATAGATAGATAGATAGATAGATAATAAGAATGTAAGAGGCAATTAAATTTAACTGTATTGCATTACTATTGAGACCATGCAGTACTGACCCTTCATGCTTTCTAAATTAAGGCCAGAAATTGGCTGTGGTGGCAGGCACCTATAATCCCAGCACTCTGGAAGGAGAGCTGGAGGACGAGGAGTTCAAGGCCATCTGGGGACCCATGGACTGACTCAAAAGATTCAAACCAAACAAAATAGATTAAGAACACAAAATAAAATACTGCAGATAAAACTGTTTAAGTATGTATTATGTGTTAAAATTCCTAACATGTTTGAAATTTCTAAGATCAACACAATGATTTTTTGTACATCATCTTATGCATATCTGTATAAATATAATATAAATGTCTGAAAAACACCATTTTGTTACAACAATTTTTTTTTGTTTAAATAAAAACTTTAAAGTTACCTAAGTGTCAAAAGTATATCGTAAATCAGCTTTTTGGCTTAAAACAAACTTTGTATGTGATTTATTTCTTTTGTAAGTAATACAAGATGGTAGGCTCTAATGTCACCAATTAATGAATGACTTGTCTTAGAGAGCAAGCATCAGAAAGAGGAAGCCACAGTGTAGACACCCAGTGCTAACTACAAAACAATACCCAGTTATAAAATGTATGGTGCATTCTAACTATGCTTTCTTACAGCCTGTGGGACTCCAACCCAGCTTCAAAAACAAGGGAAGTGCTACCTCTCTCAAAATTGGTCAAGAGAAAACTCTAAGTACTTCTAGCCTTATATCTGACTGAGGAAGGGTTTTTTATACAGATATGCCACAAGAAAAAAAGAGTCCAGAATTCATTTCTTGGATTTTAAACTTACCACTTTTATCATAAATTAATGTAAGTGAATTAAGACTCATGTAGTTCCAAAACTGTTATTAAATCTGTGCAGTTTGGCACTAAGAAAATGAATGTCATCTCTCTTGTGTTTGGTAATGTAATTTCTTCTTAATAGTCTTTACTCAGTATATGTCAAGGCAATTATTCTTGTTGACACCACCCAGCTGCAAATGACAGGAAAGTGGTAGATCCTTATGTAGAACCAGATAATCCTAAATTTAGGATGCCTAAGAGTCTTAGAAATAGAGGGCCTATGGCCAGCCAGCCAATGATTATACATTTTCTTGACATCATTAATTTTAACAACTAGTTCATTGCTAAAATATCACAAAAGGTTACATTTATATATTTGTGCACACATGTACACATGTCAGTAAATGTGTGTGAAACAATAATTAAATAAAACGAAGCTATTAATTTGAGAATGAGGAGAAACACAGAAGGAGCTGGAAAGAGGGAAATTAGGAGGAACTGGAAGGAGGAAAGGGAAGAGGTAAATTATAATTGAATTTTAATTAAAAATATATTTAAAGTGGAAAAACTTAAAAATAAGGAGCCAAGTTTAAAAGTAAAAATCAGGACTTCAAATTTGGGGCATGAGACTACAAATATCTATATTAAGTTTAAAATAAGAAAATTTAATATTGTCACCACAAAATAGAAATAAGAATTACACCCGTCTTTTATAAAACTATAAGTCAGTCACATAAAATACTTAAATTTATGAAAAATTCAAAAACAATAACAAAACAAAATATATCATACTGTGGCTTTTGATTTCCTAGACTATGTACACAGGCACTAGGGGGTACACTTCAAGACTGAGAATAAGTACATTTTAACTATTTATTTAAAGTGATATTTGATAACAATTTTGGGCTGGAAATTCACTAGGAGTTATTAAAATGCATTTATGACTAAAACTAATTTTTTCACAATGATTTTATTTGAGGAAAAATAACAAATTTTGTCATAACTGGTCTAAATTTTTTAGATTGCACAGTGTCAATTAGAGAATAGAAATATCAGCAAAGAATGCCCCTTTTCTCTGGTATTGCACCAAACATTCCAAACATATCATATTTTTATCATTCTTATTGTCTCCTCTTCAGGCAAGATAAGAGGAGTGGACATAGGTGGTAATGGAAAATGACTTGTTCTAAGTAAACATCAAGAATATTCAACTCAATAGATGGATTTTCCTGGCCAAAATTAATAATGATAACTTGAATTGATAATCTTGAAAAATAGGCTACAACCTTTCTTCTGTATGAGTTCTATTAAACTAGAAAAATAGAAACACATCCTTATCCATCATTTTTATTACCTTATTTGAAAGTCTATTTTAAAGAAAGAAAAATACGTAGAAAAGAATTCCTGATTATCACATTAGAAACACTACAGATTAATCTGAAAAGCTATGCTATAAAGCTTTGAAACAAATTATTTCATAATTTACAATATTATTATAATTTGAAAATTCCTTTCTCTTGTGGTGGTTTAAATGAGAATGGCCCAAACAGGTTCATATATTTAAATGCTTATTCCACAGTTGGTGGAACTGTTTGGGAAGGATTAGAAAATGTGGCATTGTTGGAGGAGATATGTTACTAGGAGTGGGCTTTGAGGTTTTGAAAGCCCACACTGCTCCCAGTATCTGTCTGTCTGTTTATCTATCATTCATCTATCTATCTATCTATCTATCTATCTATCTATCTATCTATCTATCTACCTACCTACCTACCTACCTACCATCAATCATCTGTCGATCATCTATCACCTATCATCTATCATCAGTCTATCTATCTGTCTATCTATCTATCTCTCACTCTCTGCCTCCCGCTTGTGGATCAGGAATAAGCTCTTAGCTACTGACCCAGCAATATACCTGCCTGTCTGCTGCTTACTGCCACACTCCTTTCCATAATGATCATGGACCAACCCCTTTGAAACTGTAAGCAAGCCCCCATAAACCCTTTCAATTAGTTGCCTTGATCATGGTGTCTCTTCACAGCAACAGAAAAGTAATCAAAACATCCATACATACACATTTTATGTTAATATTGCTCCCTGCTGTAAACTATACTTTGCAATATTGTATGTAGGCCATTACACAAATCCATTATGCTAAAAGGAGGTATGTCATTTTACCTTTTTCAACTGACCATCTAAGGAATTGTGAACTTTTCTTGCAGATATCTCCTTTTTGAAGTTAAAATTATTGACATCCAAAAGAGTGTTGTTATGAAGTAAGGAGGAGAGCCCAGGACAGAAAGAATAATGAAAATATCTCAGTAGGGTCATATCCACAATGTGATGATGTAACCAGGCATGTTTCATCCATAGTTAATTTCAGGGAGAAATCACATAACATTGTACTTCCTTATAATATTGTATTACCATCACCTTGAGTACTGATAGCTTACCAGGTTGTTGTGGCTGCAGCCCCACCATGATATCGCATACATGCCTGTCACAGGTTTGGAAGTCAGATCATGACCTCAGTCACATCTTACAGTCCAACAGTGCTAGCCAGTTCTGAGTGTTAGATAGAGATCAATTCTATGTCCCCACTTGCACAGAGTAGTCCTAGTTTGTGGCACTATGGCAATATGATTAACAGTTTCCCTTGGTGTAGATGATAAAATGATATTGTCACTCTACTTGGAACACACCTTCACTCATATGGTCAGTCTTATAAGCTCCAAGAATCAGAAAAATGATCCTGCCATTTTTTTCCTTTTATTTTATTTTACTATACCATTCAGTTCTACATATCAGCCACTGGTTCCCCTGTTCTCCCCCCACCCACCCCCTCCCTTTACCCCCAGACCATCCCCCATTCCCACCTCCTCCAGGGCAAAGCCTCCCCTGAGGACTGAGATCAACCTGGTAGACTCAGTCCAGGAAGGTCCAGTCCCCTCCTCCCAGACTGAGCCAAGCATCCCTGCATAAGTCCCAGGTTTCAAACAGTCAACTCATGCAATGAGCACAGGACTCGGTCCCACTGCCTAGTTGCCTCCCAAACAGATCAAGCCAATCAACTGACTCACCTATTCAGAGGGCCTGATCCAGCTGGGGGCCCCTCAGCCTTTGGTTCATAGTTCATGTGTTTCCATTCGTTTGGCTATTTTTTTTTTCAATAATTGAGTAAAACCGAAATTTATTATAAGCCACAGTCATCCTAGGGACCTCCATGCTATATATACAGCCTCTATGGTTCTATGGGTTGTGGTCTGATTGTTCTTTATTTTATGTCTAGAATCCACTTATGAGTGAGTACATACCATGACTGTCTTTCTGGGTTTGGGTTACCTCATAGAACTAACTCCTGATGTCTCCAGTTCCGAGTGAGTATAGAATCTGAACTCTAGCCACTACTCCCTTTTATTTTTTTCCCTTTATTGAAAATAGATTTCCCTATCACATAATATATCCTGATTTTGATTTCCCCTCTCTCTAGTCCTCCCAGTCCCCCCACCCAACTCCATTCTCATCCAGATCCACTTCTTTCTGTCTCTCATTAGAAAACAAACAGGTTTCTAAGGGACAACAATAAAATAAAACAAAAACTAACACATTGGAATTGGACAAAATAAACAGAAGGAAAAGAGTCTAAGAGAAGTCACAAGAAACAGAAACCCACATAATTGCATGCTTAAGAATTCCATCAAAACACTAAACTGAAAGACACAATACATACACGAAGGAACTTTAGGGTAAAAGGGGACAAGAAAATATATAAATAAAATAAAATAAAACTAAAAATAAGCCAATTTTTAAGGTAAAAGTCCTGACATGACATTATGAGACAAGGAACCTCCAAAGATGCCACTGAGTTCATTTTCTGTTGGCCATATACTGCTGGTCATGCCTGCTTCCCCTAAAAGTAGTTCATTTCTCCAGTGAGACGTCCTTAGAGGAAACTAAATTTTCATTTGCAATTCGAGATAATGTCTGCATTAGGGATAGACGCATGTATCCACTTCTTTCAGTTCTAGAACCTTAGTAGGTCTTGTGCATGCTGCCTTAGTCTCTATGAGTTAATATGTGCATCAATCTTGTTGATATAAAAAGCCTCGTTTTCTTGGTGTCTTCTATCTCCTCTGATTCTTGAATTCTTTCTGCCTCCTTTTTTGTGGGATTCCCTGAGCCCTGAGGAGAGAAATTTGATGGAGATATCCCACGGAGGGCTGAGTATTCCAAGGTCTCTCATTCCGTGTATAATGTATGGATGTGAGTTTCTGCATTTGTTCCCATCTGTTGCAGGAGAAGGCTTCACTGATGATGGTTGAACAAAGAACTGATCTATGAACACAGCATAATGTCATTAGGAGTTACTTTATTGCTACTTTTTTTTAACAGTAACATTTGGTTTTGCTCTAGGTCCCTGGGCTATTTAATCTCAGGTTCTTGGTCACCCTAGCAACGTCAGGTGTGAGTTCCAATTCCTGGAGTGGGCCTTAAGTCAAATCAGGTATTGGCTGGTTTCTCCCACAAGCTTCATACCACAATTCACTAGCATATTTTGTAGACAGGATACTATTGTATTATTCAAGGTTTTGTGTCTGGGTTGGCATTTATGTTTTATCTTTGATATCACACGGAGTATCTTCCTATACCAAAGATTCTAGAACATAGGAATGAAGGCTCTCTGTAGGCACCACCTAGACATCTCTATGTTCAATGACTTGTGTAAGCATTGTCTTCAGCAACTGGGGCTTCACCATCAGTTTGTGGAGAGCAACCTATAGTCTTGGCAACAGACTGGGTTGTTTAGAGGTTCCTATGGGACTCCTTTGGCCAACAATTCAATTAGATGTAACCCAGTCCCAATACTGGAAGCTCCATTTGGTGACAAGAGATGGCCAGTTGGGGCTCTCTCCATTATTTGGTGATTTCATTTTTATCACTTTTATGTATGTATATATTTCAGAAAGCTTCTACCGTATTAGGTTTCCATACTACCCTTCAAATAGCCTGTAATTTTAGCTCTCTGTTCCCATATTCCCTCCCTCAACCCCTTCTCCCCTCCTCATGTTCATTTGATCCTCCCATTCCAGCCCCCCCCCCATCTATCCATAACAATCTATTATATTTCCCTTTCCTTGGGAGATCTGTCTACTCCTTAACCCCTGCCCCTTAATCTATACCTAATCTCTGTGGTTCTACAGATTGTAGCTTAGTTATCATTTACTTAATAGCTAATATTAATCTATAAGTGAATATATACCATATTTGTCTTTCTGTGTCCAGTTACTTCATTCAGGATGAGTTTTTTTAGTTCCATCCACTTACCTGTAAATTTCTTGGTGTCTTGTTTTAATGGATAAGAAAATAGTACATTATGTAAATGTACCACATTTTCTTTATCCATTTTTTTTTCTGTTGAGGGACATCTAGGTTGTTTAATTGCTGACTATTATGAATACAGCAGCCATGAGTATGATTGAACAAGTGTCCCTATGATAGAGTGAAGCATCCTTTGGGTAAATGCCCAAGTGTGGTACAGCTGGATCTTGAGGTAGATCAATTCCCATCTTCCTGAGGAACTGTACTACTGGCTTTTTTTTTTTAAAGACTTTTCTTACATGATACTAACTTCACAGAATAGAGTGCAGCATGTGTCAAGAACTACCTGCCTCTGATTAGAAGCCCTGCTTTCCTGTTATCCTGTAGTATATTCACTGTGGATTGTGTTATTGTGGCAGATTAGATTGTCCAGGATTCTTATTGGCCAGTTGCAAGGGGTAAGAGGTGGTTGTCTTTGGTGTGTCATGTTTATTATTGAACATGTCTTAATGGCCAACAAATTTTTAAAGCTCTCTACAACTTTGCTCAGTCTTGGTTGGGATGACCCTTTGAGAGATTGCACCTGACTTCAGAATTTCACTGTGCTGTACAGGAGAACTAAAACCTCACAGTTCTCCTGGTAGCTACTCAGGTTCTTGAGCCCCGGGATATAGCCAGTAGGAAATGTACTAATCCTGCCATCCCTGCTTCATCCCACTTATGAACACTGAACAAGTTCAAGTGCCGAATTAGCTCCCAAGGAGTTTCTCCATGGTCACACTCTTACAAGGAATGAGAATTGATCTTGTCCCTTTGGTTAGATCTTGGAGGGATTAGAAAATCAGTGAAATGCACCCCTGGGTGTCTGTGAGAGGTTTCCAGAAACAATTCAGTCATCAGACTCTGACCTAATGAAGGCTTGAATGTTCTGAAGACTTGAAATAGCAATAGTACTGGGAGGTAATGGGACTTTCTTAAAGCTTGAAGGAAGTACGCACGCCACTGGGGCGTTGTTTTTGTGGGTTATAACCTGCCCTAGCTCCTTCCTGTTACTTCTCCAGTCTCCACCCCATGTGTTTTGGCTGAAGAAGCTCCACTGTCACACACACACCACCACCACCACCACCACCACCACCACCACCACCCTCATGATTTCTGGCCAAGAACCTGAGGCCAAACAGCGAAGAACTGATCTCACTGTAACCATGACCCAACATAAACCATGCCTCTCATACTTGCTTTTGTGTGTGTGTTCATTTGATGATCATGGAGACAATAAAGCTAACATGTGTGGGAAGAATTGTCATAGGGTCCTTATTTTTGTTTGGAGACAGGGTCTCACTATATATCCTTGGCTAGCCTGGAACTAAATACATAGACCAGGCTAGACAAACCTACAGCTATCAGCCAGTCTCTGCCTCCCAAGTGCCAGGTTTTAAGGTGTGCCACAATGCTCAGCTTGATCATAGGATCTTGCCTCTTTTCTACATTTTGCCTTTTCTCTTTCACTGTTAAACTTTGGAGTTCTTATTATTATGGTTTAAAACAATTTTCAACAGAAAAGCAAATGTTAAACAATAATCCAATTACTGTGAATTTGCCTAGGAGGAAATATTTTTTTAATTTACTAATATTTTACATTTGATATTATTTCACAATTTACAATAATTTCCAAAATAATAGCATAGCAAAAGAAGAAAGAGTACAAAAATAATTTATTATGAAACAAGTAGATGCATTTGAAAAGGAAAAAGCATTTAATTACATCTTAGTATATTTGCCGTGATTCATGATGGCTATTTACACCAAATGATTTTTTAAATATTAAATATTAAATCCATTTAAATGCAATAAGTTGTGTGGAGAATTTTCATCTTTATTTCAGAGTCATGATACTTTAAAATTCATCATTAGAGCTAATAAGAAATTATATTGAAACCACTCTGTATATTTAAATGAAGCATAAATCAATTATTGAAGCAAGGAATTCTTTCATCATTATAATGATTATCAGAATAAATTTAGTTCTTCAATGCTGCCTAATGATGTCTTCAATAACAAATAATTTGCATAAACTTAATTTTTACTAGGAACTATTTAAATGTGCTTATAATGTCTTTTTTTTTTCCAACTATACCCTCTTAAAGAATTCTCCTGCAGCATCAGGATGCTCTAAATGCCAGATCCCATTACCCTCCACACCCTGGAAATGAAAATGAGATTCAGAATCAATATACTGTAGTATCCATTTACCATCTAGTACAGCAAACACTAACAACGTTTATGAAAGAGTAACAGACTCAAAAAGGTCACGCTGGTAAAAAGCAGTCAACACAGCAAAGCGGTGTCACGGGAAAGCAGTGTCACAGGACGTGGGACTATGAGTGTTACTCACTTACTCTGTGTGATCCACAAGAGCCAATCTACTTCTTGAAGAATATCCTTTGGGTTTCTTTTGGAATTTACATGCAAACTCCCTCAGTCATGTAGCAGAGACTGCCTAGCAGTAACACACACTCTGAGCTCCTTGACTTCTTTGGAGAATGAACAAAAGCAATAGAGAAAATATAAAACTCACTCAGCATTTAGCTGCATGCTGCCTCCTGTATGTTAGTAGAACTATGTAATCAGCACCATTTTATTATCAGCATGGTCACGTACATATCGGACACCCAAACTTTGTGAAGAACTTTCCATATGTGTCATTTCACTCCATCTTCTCCAGAATTTTCCTCGTTTTTCTTTCAACACAACACAAGCATGTCATAGTGTCATCTTGATGCCTCTGGTGCCATGAATCAACAAAAATATAAGATGAAATGATGCTGGATTGTCGTTACCCATCCCCACGTAGGTTACTTTATCAGTGGAGATGCAGCCCTAAAATGTTCTGAATTTTGTTGCACATGTAACAATTTTGAAGGCACCATAGTGATAATTTAAGTGTATGTATCCAGGGCTTCGTAGTTCAGGCTTTATAAGACAACACAAGGGTTTCCTATAGAGCTGGCTGTCAAAAGTGGATGGAGCCAATTTAGGGACTCAATCACTGCTGCCTACATAAGTCTTCAGGGACTTCATAGTTTTCCATGTTTTATTTGTATTTTTTAATTCATCTATTTATTTTACATCCCGGCCACAGCCTTCCCCCATCTTCCTCTCCCAGTCCCTGTCCCCCATCCCACTCTCCACCCCTCACTCTCACTCCCACCCCCACAAGCCTCTCCTCTACCACCTCCATCCTGAAAAGGGCAGGTCTCCCATGAGTATCAATAAAACACGACATGCCAAGTTGCAGTAAGAGTAAGCACCTCCTCCTGTATTAAGACTGGGCAAGGCGACTCAGTATGAGGACTTGGGTCCCAAAAGCCAGTAAAAGAGTCAGAGACAGCCCTTGTCTTCGCTGTCAGGAGTCCCACAAGAGGACCAAGCTACACAACTGTAACATATATGCAGAGTGCCTAGGGCAGTCCCATGCAGACTCCCTGGTTGTCAGTTCAGTCTCTGTGAATCCCTATGAGCCCAGATAATCTGGTTCCTGTGGTGTCCTTGACCCCTCTAGCCCCTACACTCCTTTCTCTTCCTCCTCATCCTCATTCTCATCTTCCTCCTCATCCTCATTTTCATCCTCTGCAAGATTTTTGAACTCTGCCTAATATTTGACTGTGGATCTCTGCATCTGCATCCATCAGTTGCTGGATGGCACCTCTCTGATCATAATTGGGCCAGGCACCAATTTGGTCACAGGGACAGCTAGTTCAGGCTACTTAGAATTTTGGTGCTTAGAAAAAGCTGACCAATTAGGCAATGAACTAGTGATATTAGCTAAAATACAAATGCCCAAGGATGGGTGGACCGATAGGTAGATGGGTCGACTTTAATTTATATTTACTACTTTCATGTAGATAAGTTTCCCTGAATGTGAGGAAGGACGGGGAAAATCAGCTAAGCCTTGGTGAGTTTTCTCACTCAGAGCCTATCAATGGCATCAATGTCACATTATCTGTGTTCTCTGCATCCAATAAAATGTATATTGCACTTTCTTGGGGGAAGATGAAACCTGGATTTTTTTCTCTTGGACTTTGAAAACCACACAACTCATTCAAGAGTCAAGCTCAAGAACAAGTCAATTACGTTGAAGGATAAATGTGGGACATATGTGCATGCTTGTACTATATTTCTTAGAGAGAGACATCATGGTTTGGAATTGTTGCTTTTATTGACTTTCTTCTGTAAAGACAAAAGACTCTTTTTTGACATATAAAGAAGATTACACAAATTCACATGATCTCCCAAAAGTAAATCTATTAGTAAACAGCAGGGAATAGAGATATATTTATATTGTTTAAAGGTAAACTCAATTGTTATCAAAGAGAATAACACATATAAAACAGAACTGTATTAATCTCTGGGTTTTTTTCCTACTTTCACTAACTACCAGGAGGTGCATTGTAACATGAATTGCTAAATGGTCTTATTAATAAAAAACAAACCCAAAGCCAGATAGTGGGGTGAATTCTGAAAGATCAGAGAAGCAAAACAGGTAATAGCCAATCTCATCTCAACAATTCCTCATCCGATCCTGTTTCCACAAATCCTCTGACTGAAAGCTTCTGAGTCCTCACCAGAATGGATCACAGCTCAACTGCTGCTAAAAGCCTAAAAGCTTAAAAGCCTCTAGTTCCTGGTCCTCATGCCTTATACACCTTTCTCCTTCCTGCCATCACTTCCTGGGATTAAAGGTGTGTGCTACCATGCCTGGTTTTGTTTCCAGTGCGGCCTTGATCTCTGCCTCCGGAATGCTAGGATTAAGGGTGTGGGCCACCACTATCTGGCCTCTATGTCTATTCTAATGGCTATTCTGTTCTCTGATCACAGATAAGTTTTATTAGGGTACACAATATATTGGGGACACAATATATCACCACAGTGCATGGTTATACTTTCACAAAATTTTAGCGATTTGCTTAAATGCATTTAATTATGTTTTAGATGCATTATACTTCACTCAGCTGACAACATGTTATAAGGGTAAAAGGTAAATTTCACAATGAAGCTAAGTATACAGAAAGACTCCCATCAGTTAATATTTATTGCTATGTTCTTCCTTCTCTGATATAGAGCTGACAGAGTTTAACCCAGTCCCAAACTGTTTGAGACAGAAAGTCAGCCATGGGAGCAACCAACAAGGTATCAGGCAAGTGGGAAGCCAAGGGTTCTTCATCAAAGGGCTATTGGCGATCGTCTTGCTTTCTGTTTTGTTTTGTTTTGTTTTTATTCCTCAATTATCATCACCAGAGCAAGGATGAGTATTAATCTATACACTTTCAGTGAATACAATTATTCACAAGGACTTTAAATTTTAAATTTAAGAATGAAAAAACTGTTCTGAGAGCATTTGAATGAATAGTTATAAGACCGTGTCTGATTTTTTTTTTCCCCTCTTCTATTTTCATTAAGAGCAAACTATTTTCTTCTGATAGATACAACAAATCATTGTGTTGAATTGGGTACATTTACAGATTTTGTTTGAAATTTTGTTTTACTTCTACAAAACATCTATGGAGGTGACAGGACAGCTTTTGGGAATAGGTTTCCTCCTTGCACCGCCCAAGTCTCCCGGCTACCTCAGCAAGTGGTTTTACTCCGCGAGCCATCTCCTTGGTCCTGGAATCAGATTTATTTATAGGACAGGTAATTTATCCACAGAAGCCATCTTCACCATGTCCTTCATGAGGAGAAAAATCCTGAAGCCGAACTCCACTAGCATTCTCCAAGTTTAGTGGTCTTATAGAAGCAGTTTGGGAATTTGTATTTCCCTGCTTACTGATTTTAAGCCCTTTAGAAGCTTACAGCTTTTCCCTTGGTTCTCCATGTTGGCCTCCCTTTCAAGTGATCAACACTAGAGGCCTATCTTTTACCTTAACCAACATTTTTCTACGTTCCTGGGTCATCACCCTCACTATGATGAACATTTGTTGACCTCATGGAATATTGTAATACCAATGTAGAAATATATTCCATTGTTTTCCTGGAGGGTGTATCCATGGTTCCATTTTCTATGAGTCCAGTGTGTTATATTCCTCAAAGAGTCTTGTTGTTTTTAAAATGCTCTCTTAAAGTAAGCACAATGTTTCACACCTAGCCAAGAAACTATTTGTCAGGGATAGCTGCCTGGAGAGGGAAAATCAGTTTTCTTCAATGGAGTGACATGGAATATATCAACCAAACTCTAGGGCAGGTCCAGTGCTTAAGAGTAGCTGGCCATCATAAATCAATCAGTGTGTGTGTGTGTGTGTGTGTGTGTGTTTAAAAGAGAAAAAGAACATGAAAATGAGTGACTAGGGAGGTGGGGATGAGCTAGGAGGAGTTTGGAGAGAGGAAAGAGGATGATCAAAATGTATTGTATGCAATTCTCAAGGAATAAATAAGTACACTGAGAAAAGAAAAAAGGAAACTGTTCTCCTTGCATTGAGCTTGCTTACTCTCTTACTGCTGTTTTCCCCCTCTCTGCTTCGGCTCCATGCCATTGTCATCAGGAAAAGGGTGTTAAGGATTTATAAACTTGCATATCCCCAGCAGTCAAAAACATATATAAGACAAAAGTCCATCCTAATGTGATTAAACCTCTATGGATAACGGTTTCACACAAGTCTCCAAGAGGTAATTCCCCTTCCCTCCTGAATGTGAGGAATGCTAGTTAGTACTGACTTCAGAATGATGACCCCAGTCGCTTGCTGTTGAACTATCAGTTTGGCAACTTCCTGTAGTTCCAAGAGCTTCAGGAGTCAATGTACCTGAAAGCGTGTGCGTGAGTGTCTGGCACATCACTGCTGTTTTCTTTCTCAACTGAAGACATGCCGCCTTCCCCATCATCTCAGAAACCTGTCAAAATTTATAATCAGCTGGTAATCGAGTCTCAGAAAACTAGCACCACATTAAAAAAAATGGGAAGAAAATCTCTAAAAGTTTTATGCAGATTTTCTCAGCATCTTTTTTTTTCTAAGAACAGGTAAGAAGGAATGCTTTATTGTCATCTTCTGCTTACATCATTACCCAAAAGCAAGTCCGTGGGTCCAGCCTTGTATTTAGCTTGTGGTACTGGCCTTCAATGCTGAACTAGAGAAGCATGGTGATCCAACAGATGTAGGCCTTGAAGACCGAGATTTTGTGCTGCTCTGTGAATGTTATTCATAGTCTAGCCAAGCATTTTAAAAAGGTTTCTATTTTCCAAGGTTTTTGATAACTGCTAGGAACACGTTGATAAGGCTTTCTTGTTAGCAAGAATCATACATATATTTATCTCTTCTAAATTTCATCTTTTAAATTAATCCCTCTATCATAAAATCCTTCCTTGTAGTTGTATTATATCAAGAATGCCTGTTTTTCCCAAAGCTAATCATACTCTACATGGCAACTCTGCCTTCAACAGCAGGCAGAACAATTTGAACTCTATCCCCACCAGGATACTAGTTAAAAATAATAAAAATATAGCCAGTGTGGTTATGCACTCGTATACTCCCAACACATAAGAGGTTAAAGCAAGAAGATTTTGAGTTTAGACAAGCCTTGGGTATGTGCTGAGATTCAAACTTTTTTTAAAAAAAGCTATAAAATACAAGATGGGAGATGACTTGGTTAAAAAAGCTCCCGTCACACACGCAGAAGGACCTGATTTACAATTTCTGGAACCATGGTAAAGGCAGGCAAGACTGAGACATGAGAATCTCTGGCCCTGATGGGCCAGGTAGTCTCTGACTGTCCCAATCTGTGAGCATTTGGTTCAGTGAATGACCATATCTCGAAAAATAAGGTGATAAGCAAGAGGAAGACACAACACATTGGCCTCCACATTATGTACACATGCTATATACATACCTGTATACATACAAACATAGACACATACACACACACACACACACACACACACACACACACACACACACCACATACATTGAAGAAATTTAAAATATGACACACCAAATAGACAATAAGGTCTTCATCTTCCAACCCCACTGTCATTGTGGTAAATTTAGTAATCTCACTTATTTGAAGATCAGGTAATTGATGTCCATCAGTCACACAAGAAATGGAAATTACTGGTAAGAATGTGATTTTGGCTCCTGGTAAATTTCACTGTAAACCTGAGAATGATAGTGATTTGTTGTGTATGATTATATAGAAAAAATAATAGTATTTTTGCTAGTAGTAGTACCAAAGCTTGATCATCTTTGTATGGCGAGACGTCATCTAGGCACGCACTGAGCAGAAAACTAGATATAGTATACACACAGCAGACAGACTTCTTATCTTTCTCCTCATCCCCACACTTGATACACTAAACACAAATTCTTTACCTCACCATTCAACCTCCCTTTGGCCTCTACTCATACTCTGGGCTTAAAGTCTCCTCTATTAGCTAGCTTGCTCACACCTGATAACAGATGTGCTCCATTAGCAACACTTTGTATTGCTTGATCCCATGGGATATTGTTTACAAACAGAGGCAAGTTCAACAACCAACTTACTAAATAATCATTGTGGTATGTGGTATAAATCAAATAAAATATGAACTTCCCTTTCCAGTAGGCAAAGCATAAATAGTGATGGTATTTATCAAAATCATCTTGGAGATATCCTGACAAGAAATAGTCTTCATTCCCATGTTCAAAGGCATGATCTCTGTCTTCTGAAGAATACAGTCATTCATTATCTTTGCAATAATCAGATATGCAAATTTCCTTGGGCCTACTGCATAGAAGGAAAAAGTAAAACATTCAAAAGAGTGCTAGGTCAGGCTGAGGTCCATTGCTACTTAGTGAAATTCACTATCATAGTTCCCTAGTGTATAAAAAAAAAATGCTCAGGACAAGGCCGCTTTAGTGTAGCATATATCATATCACACTGTTTTGACAGAAGAGAAAACATATCTAAATTAAATCATTGCCACAGTCAAACCTAGCAGAAATGCTTTGTCAGCAATGACAAAGTTCCTGGATTTTAGTTTAAACTCAGAATTTTGAGCTGAAAGGAAGCATAGAGATAATGAAGCCCACATCCTCCTTTCTGACTGTTGGAAACCAATTCCAAAATATTATTACAAAGTCCCCAGTGTGTCACTAGTGATCCCTGTCACATCTGGGAGCCCAGCCAGGTCTCCCTACTTCATGTTCATTACTGATCTCCCTCTTCTATTCCTAAAAATGTTTACAACTAAAAATTAATTTAGATCCTGAAAGGCCAAACCATCACTAATCCACATGCAATCTTTGCTGGAACATTCTCTTTCATTTCTGTGTTTGAATGTACTTTGCTCTTCCTAAAGATGGCCACTCTTCCTCTCCTGTTCTCATCTGCCCGCCTCACGTGTTTCTGCTGGCATCACAGTTATTAGTTTGTTCCTCTGCGGTCCCCAACAGCAGCAGTTCATAGTGTGGCCAGTAACTGCACAGCTGTTTCCCCTACCAGAGAGACGGTGCATTTAAGGAATAAGCCAACATTAGTTAACATGCCCCAAGTTGCAAATAAAGGAAGAATATTTGAACTATGCTCAGCAAAAGAAGTTTTGATTTGTCTCGTGTAAAGTATAAGGATGGTATCCATTCTCAGGAAGAACTGAGTGCTAAACACCAGCTGACAAGGGTCTGTGAAGCCCCCTTTTGCTCTTGTCCCCATTGCACTTTGTGCACTGGCTTTGCTCTTTGCTGCCACCGTGGAGTGGCTGTCTCTATTCCTCAGACGGCAGAGTTGAAAGCAAACACTGCCGCTAGTTCTCCAACCAATGTCATCTCTGCTCTCAAATCTCTTGGTCTCAAATGGAATGCCCCAGAGAGCCGGGTCCAGCCTGGGCAGACGCTCACTCTCCTGCCAACCAGCTGTGACCAGGGGAGGTTATTGTGACCGTTTAGCACGGCCATTGTCAGTGTAAACTCTGAATGGCAGAAATAATGTCTTCGGAAAGAGAAGCTAAACAACTGGGCGGAAAACACTGAGTTTTGACCACGGCTAGATTCGTGGTTGAAATTTTGTCTCCTCCTAAATAACACACATGTCACTAACACTTCCAGAACTTGGTACTTGAGGTCATGCTATACATACTACATACATGACTACGTTGATGTACGTAGTCAGCCTTGAGGGTGGGAAGTGGTGAGGAGTGGGAGTCTGTGTCCACTCAGTGCTGGGGTCCTGTCTGCCTTGAAACTGTCTAGGTTGAGACGCTGCTCATCCTTGTTAGTTACTGCTGTATTCATAATATCCAGAAATTGTAAACAGCCTAGATGTTTGGATGATGACTAAATAATGAAAAACGTGGTAGTTTACAAAATGGAATATTACTCAGTTGTTAAAAAGATAAATTATGAAATTTGCAGGTCTGTGTCTTGCTAACCTTCACCAGAGAAGTGTCTTCTTGGGGTAGATGGGAATCAGCACAGGACCCACAACTGGACAACGTGGACACACTGGACTTTAAAGCACTGGGCCCTAGGCTAAGTGTTTCAAATGAGTTACTTTAAAATACTTTCCACAAAGCCACGATTTCGTACAAAACAAAGACAAGCCAACAAACAAGCAAAAAACTGATAACCAGAAAAGAATAACTCTTTCAACATCATATGAATAGGAAGTACATGAGAAAGATACTACTCTCCAGAATATTATTCTGGGGCTTTTAAGTGTCTTAAAGGTCTATTTATGTACAGGAGTGTCTTGTTTCCACTTGTGTTTGTGTATTTATGTACAGGAGTATTGATGTAACTAACCGTCTTATTAAATAAGAAACACAGAAACAATGTAAAAGAGAAAGCGAGAGGTCAGAGCTCAGAGCTAAAATCTCACCCTTCCGCTGCGGTGTCCCAGCTTCCGAAAAGAGACCTGTCTCCTGTCTGTTCGTCTATGTCTATTTATAGTATTTTGTTCTGCCTTCTCATTGGTTGTAAACCCAAACACGTGACTGCCTCGTCACTGTCTGAATGTACAGCCCCCTAGGTCTTAAAGGTATATGTCTCCAATGCTGGCTGTATCCCTGAACACACAGAGATCTATGGATTAAAGGCGTGTGCCACCACTGCCACACTCTTGCTATGGCTCTAATAGCTCTGACCCCGGACAACTTTATTTATTAACATACAATCAAAATCACATTTCAGTACAATTAGATTACCACCACACAGGAGTGTCTTGTTTCCACTTGTGTTTGTGTAGTACGTGTGAGCAGGGCCCACCAAGGCCAGAAGAGGACATCAGGTCCCTGGGACTAGAGTTACAGATGGTTGGGAACCACCATATGCTTACAAAGAATTGAACTTGGGTCCTCTGGAACAACAGCCAGTATTTTCACCCATGAGCCAGCTCTCCAGCCACAGAGGTTTGTATTTAAATTTGTATTGAGTGCTGATTTTTCTTCAAGCACTGTGACAAGTGCTGTAGTGGCATCCCCTCAGTTAAATCTCAGGCAGATTCTATGGTGGGTATGAATCACACACAAAGACTCTGAGACCTATTGATTGCAGCACTCAAAGCCAGAGCTGCTCTATAAGAAAGGTCTAAGCCAGTGTTGTTCAATGAATTAAATTTGTATAACATACATAATTTTTTAATTTTATTTTACCCAAATTCTCTAAAATAAAAAATAAGTTGATTTTTTATAATTTTAATGATAAATTTTTTCAGCTAAATATGTTCAAAGTATTTTCATTTCGATATGCATTCAACACGAAAATGTTCACATTCTCTTCTTCGAAAAAATTCTTTGCTTATAGCTCGTCAAAATTTAAGCAAGCCAGGTTTCAAATCTCACATAGCCCCTTCATGTCAGTAGCAAACACATTAGACAATGTAGTGCTAGATGATTAAGTTCAGTTTTCCTTCAAATCTAGATATTAGGAAAAATTACCAATCAGACTTCACTACATCTATTCCTCTCTTGCATATTGTACCCAACCCCTCCTGGGCTGGTCCAATACAGGGCTCACTAATGTGTGATCTCTTCCCTTCACACCCAATGAGATCCTTTCTATGCCACTACACCATCAATGGAAAGACAGCCGAAAGAAAGCCCAGCCCAGGGTTCAGCTTGTTCTCTTTACCCTCACAGCAGAAAGCCCCAACTCAAGAGAAGCTGACATAAAACTTACTCTGATATGCTTTCTGTTGCTGTGATACAACAGTCTAACCAAAGTAACTTGGAGGAGGAAAGGGCTTATTTGGTTTACATAGTCCATCCCAGAAAGAAGTTAGGGCAGCAATCCAAGCAAGAACAGAAGCAGAAATCGTAGATTACTGTAGCTCACTGGCTTATTTTCAGCTACCTTTCTTATAGAGCTCATAGGTTCTACCTGACTGGGAACAGTGTTATCCAGAGTGGACTAGGCCTTTCCATGTAGGACATCAGTCAAGACAGTCTCTTACAGACTTGCTACATAGCAAATCTGATGGAGGTAATTCTTCAGTCAAAGTTCCCTCTTCTCAAGTGATTCTGGGTTGTGACAAACCAACAATAAAACCCAACAAACACAAATATGGGCTGTAGGTCTGGACCATATCAAAGGAAAAATTTCAGTACTAGTGACGCAAGAAATTAAAAAACACAAGTAGTTCAACATACCTCATTTCCAGTTCTGCCTTCAATGCGCCCCTTTCAGCAGATAGCAAGCAGTATATGTGTTTTGACTCAGATGGCTTTCCAAGCTTGGTGTTAGACCATTAGCAAGAATGTCGTAACCCATTTAGATGGAGAGGGAGGGCCGGGCACTCAGCATATGCTAAGCACCCTTCTCTGCTTCCTTTCTCAGGCTGTGGGCAGCAATTAACATCACCGGCTGACAATGCTTGTCCTCTTTTCAACACTATTTTCAGCACTGCGAAACAAGTCTGGATAATGAGAAGAAACAGGAAGATTGTTGAGAAGCCAACTAATATACAAAGATACATAAGGTGAAAAGTGGGAAAGGCAATTATGTGATCCACAACTGTATGTAATGAAAAATAGCCAGTTCATAAACTGAGGGAGCTCATAGGTCTGCCTTACCTGATTACTATTAATTCCTAAGATACAGAATGTATTAATGCACATTTGAATGCTTTGTTTTACTCTGAGAAAATTCAGATGGATTCAAAACTACTCCTAAACTTAAACATTTAAGAATTAAGTGCTCATGTGTTATTGATCTGCTGTCCTAAAATATTGTTTTATAAACTCCCCTCTGTATATGCATATAGTAATAGCTCAGAGCAAGCTGCACCTAAATATGTTAATCAGATGTGTTTAAATGAATACATTTACATCGCACCCATTTCTAATATCCATAATTTATTTTCTTCTATGCAAAGTATCACACATTTGCAAATTCAATATATTAATTATAAAGACTCTTGTTTCTCCAATTTGTTAAGTTTTTGTCACATGCTTTTGTCACTGACCGCAGTATAGAACAAGGGAGAGAAATTCAAGCAATAGACATAGCACCTGCCTTAAAGAAATACAGAATTTAAATTCTTTACTGAGGTAACAGCACAAACAGGAAAAAAAAAAAAAAACACTTCTCCCTTGCTTCTCTAAGGACCAACAGAATGGTAGAGAAGTACATGGAAAGAGCTATGCTCATTGGGTGAAGAAACGGTGACAGGTAATCTGTGATAGCTACATGGCTAGAGCAAGGCAAAAATAGATGTGCAAGAACGAACAACAGAGGAGACACTGTTGTCTGATGGTTCAAAGCTACTCAGGGCATGGTAAGAGAAGAGAACAAAACGAGGACGTCACTTGTCTCTCTTCCTCATGGGACTCAGTGCAGGGGAACACAAGATTGCTCTGTATTTTGAATGTGAGTCCTGAGGGAGGGTAAGAGGGAGGGAAGGAGAGACAGAGAGAAGAGGAAGAAAGGGAGAGAGGACTACCATGACCAATTCTATAATGTCATGCTAAAAATCCTTGCTTTCTGCTCTTATGACCTTCCAATTGCTAAGAATTATATAATCCTAAGCAGACATAACCATTCCAGTTGTGTTTAAAGTAGTCGTGTTGTGTTCTCAACTGTTCCGTCTTCATAGGATTCTCTGTCTCTGGAGTCCAACCTCTAGTTCAGCATATATTGCATTTTTAAAAAGAAGGAATGAGGAAGGATAATTTCTTTAGGCATGCTTACTTGGCATTCTGTGACAAATGTACATATAAAATTTATATTCAGAGGCAAGGAACAAACATAAAATCCTTCTGTGCTTGATTGTAAGGGTTTATAATAGCCAGAAGGTGCTTCAACATTATGCCATTTATACATTCAAGCTATTCAAGGTTTTTCCACCATTTCTACATCTCCCCCATGTTTTCTCTTCCAGTTGTGAATGACTCTAAAATCTAGTGACTTAGAATATAAGCAATTATTTATTTAGTTCACATGTCTGTAGAGTATGAAGGATATGAGAGGACTGACTCAAAGATAGGCTGGGAAGTTCATTCACCTGACTGGCAAGTTAATGTTGGCTCTTCTGGAAGCCCAGGATGGAGGGAGTCTTAGGTTTTATTTTCCATGTGTGCCTCCCCATGAATTGTTTGAGTTTCTTCTCAGTGCAACGTGTGGTTTCACAGAATCAGAATCCCGAGAGAAGCAGACAGAAGGTGAGTCCTTGCTGTAGACTAAGCTTGGAAGTCAGAACACCCTTTCTACAACATCCTGAGTCAGCCTGGATTCAAGGGAAAAGTCCCCACTGACTACACTTCTCAGTGGGAAAATTGTCAAAGTCATTTGGTGATAAAAGAAAGGCAAAATAGGAGATACAGTTTGAAAGACCTTTGAACGATAAGAAGGTTGCAAATTCAAAATGCATCCAATTCGAAGTGAAGATGGCCTTCTTCTCCATTATTTTCTTTTGGGTCTCTAGCCAAATACATTGCTCGAGAACCCAAAATTCCTCTCTGAGGTTGTTGGCTCTCCAGTGACAACTATAAGAGGAGAGCTAGGGAGAAAAAGCCATTGCCTTGAGACCTGCTAGAGCCATCTGTTAGCCCTGGAGTCTACTGCTATGAATTGTCAGCATACCACTTGGAAAGCTGTTACCAACCAAAATAATGTCCCGGTAACTTGACATTTGCTACAAATTGCGTCCCTGGAGCTTGCGTACCATGTGCAGCTTAGGGAGTAGATGGAGAGAAGAACAAAGAACATGGGACTTGAAAAACCACATTTAAAGTCAAACAATGCATACTACAAAGGAATGGACTGCATTCTTTCTTCTAAACAGCATTGTGGGCGTTGCATTAGAAGAATGTGTGTATTCCAAGGGAAGAGTTGGGGAACATCTTAACCTCGGTAGAGTTCTCTTCAGTTCAAAGGAGCCAAGTGCACAGGAGAACAAACATGGGCTGTGGAATAGATTAAGGCTCTGATAAATCCCTTCACAATCTAACCCTTGAGCCTCAGTTCTCTTATCAGTTACATAGAAATAAAACCACCTATTCAATAAGGTTCTTAAATAGAAGATGAAGTGGAAGAAAAGCCCTTCTGTCTAGTGCACGAGGGCCCTAAGTGAAGGTTTCTCTTCCTGTTTCCTCTGTTCTGGCTCATCACACTATAGAACAGTTAACTTATCCCTTCAGGTCAGCTGACCTCCACACCTAAAAACAGTGAGCTGATGTCAACAGCAGCCATGCTGTAAATATATTACAATGTGGGATGCAACAAGGACTGTATAGATGCAGAGGATGCAAAGATGCAAAGAGTCATGTTTTCTAAAGGTGGGGGGGATAGGTAGCTTTACAATTACAGGTAAATATTAATAGGAAATCATTACACATGTACAAATAAGGAATCTCAAAAGAATACTGGAGATAATCTTTTTGGAAAACATTTGTGAATTTTTTCTATATAGAATAATATATATAGAATTATATGTATGTGTATTATTTAAATTATGATTGAGAATAACCTTGGTGAATAAGGCACTATGATACAGGGGAAATATTTTCAATGTTCCATTTGCCTAAAAGCTTATAGAAAACCTAATTAGACTCAACAATGTAATCACCAAGAAATGACACAAAGCTCTTCAAATGCACCATTATCTCCCCTGGGCTTATCCATCCAGATATTTTCTGTGTCACTGCACCAGTACCCTCCGTGATAGCACCAGCAAACAGGAATGTTGGCAGCTTTCACCATGCTTCATGCCCTGAGTCCAGTGCAGAGGGAGTGGTAAGATGGTAAGATTTGCCAAAACATCCTGGATACAAGCTCTGGGCTGAGTTTCAAACCCTGGCACATAACAGGAGCTGATATCAGCTTTGGATGACAGCCCACGGCATCCGCTCTCTCCCTGACTAGGTCCCAGTTGAATCCATGTCCTGTGTCTTTAGTGGCCTAAAGAAGAATGTCTTGGTGTCATTCAAGTATCTGTCATTTGCTATCATTTATTCTATGAGCATGGTAATATTTTAAATCCACTCAAATGTAGGTAAGCTTTCTGAGGCTTAGAAGATTAAGGGGGTCTTCTAGAACATTCTATTATTATTTTAGTTATTTTCCAGTTTAGTCATTTTAAATTGGCAGCTGGCCCAAAAAGCCATTACCAGCCTTATTAGAATCAATTAGTATTCTATTAACAAAAATTAAGTTCAGGCAAACAGAAAGGAGAGAGTCAATCTGATATGAAGAGATTCAGTTTCCTATCTATGAGATGCATTTCTATTGCACAAGATTGATATAATGGTCAGGTGTGAAAATATTTCTGAAAGCATGTCATAAGCTATCAAAGCAAAGAGAAAGGAAGCTGGTCAAATTCATTATACTAGAAGCTCTGGAAAGTCGACATGGAGCCTAAGGGCAGGAACAGAAAAGAGAAGCCCTCACAAAAGACCACCCCATGAGAAGAAACTGGTCCAAGTTAGATGCCTGCCTGGAGGTCCCAGAGATGCTGTGCTCCACCTACAAAGAAAACACTACAATCCTGGGAACGGCTATGGCAGTGGGGTTCTGACAAAGGTATTGCAGAGAACGAAGGTAGATCACAACATTAAAATGAATGAATGTGGCATTCACTTCAGCATCCTTTGAGAACAACTTTAAGCCAAGAGGGCCCTCATTTAGTGAGGAAAACGTATTCCAGAGGCTCTCAGCACTCCCCCTGCAAACCATAGGTGTCCATGTCATTTGCTGATGAAAAAGCTTACAGCCCTCCCAGGCTGGAAGGCCAGGCTGAGAGCTGCTGAGCGATACACTGATGCACTGTCCAGACCAAGAGTATAGTCCACCATTGTGACCTCTCCTACCTCAGCTCCTGCTTCCTACTGCCTTCTTGAGACCCCACCCACTCAGGGCCCTATGATGCAACTAGACTCCTTTCAGAAGTTATTAGTCCCAATACTATCCTCTAACTACAGGAAGCAGCTGGGAAAGTTAGTCCTGACAGAATTCACATGAAATGGAGGCAGCACTTCTCACTAACCCATGACCCCAGGAAGCAGCCAGGCAACTAACTTATCCTTACTAAATTATTCTTACCCAGCACACCAAGGCCTCTAAGAAGCAACCAAGTATCCTTGCCCATGTGCCAACAACATGGCACTGGGAAGCCCTATGAATCTAGCCATGACCCACGGAAGCAGTAGAGCAACCTGCACAGCCCCTAAGAACCTCAAAAGCAGATAAATGGTCCTGAACAGTCACCTTCAGCCCTAGTAAGAAGGCAGCAGGCTGTTCTGAGCAGGTAGACCCTCAGAAGTCCATGCTGTCATCTGCTCAACTCTTATTCTGATAGACACTTCCAGACCCACCAGTACACAACAGTCTCTCTTTGACTTCCATACACTGATGACCACTGCTAACCAATTTATCATGGTGGAAGGGTGTAACAAAGTGTGGGGTTTAAATAGGTGGGGCCCCCATAGACTTATGTGTTTGAATGCTTGGCCACAGGGAGTGGCATTATTAGGAGGTGTGGCCTTGTTGGAGGAAATGTGTCACTGTGGAGGTGGGCTTTGAGGTTTCATATATGCTAAAGCCATGCCCAGTGACAAAGCTGCTTCTGCTGAATACAGATTACGATATAGAATGCTCAGCTCCTCCAGCACCATGTCTGCCTTCATGGTACCATGTCCTGCCATGATGATAATGAACTGAACCTCTGAAACTAGCCTCAGTTAAACATTTTCCTTTATAAGAGTTGTCATGGCCATGGTGTCTCTTCATAATAATAGAAATCCTAACTAAGACAGAAGGTGGTACCAGGGACTTGAGGGATAATGTGATAGGCCTGATCATGATTTTGCTTGGAGGAATGTGGACTTTGGGAGTTTGGGTTGGGAAAGCGGTGAAATGCTTTAAGTGCTGCTTAATGGGACATATTAGTAGGAGCATGGAAGACAGTGGTGCTGAGGGTGATTTGAACTGTGGGGCCTGTCTCAGGAGATTTCTGAGGAGAAGAATGTTAGTGTGTTATCTAGAGATTCTTCTTGTGATATTTTGGTGAAGAATGTGGCTGTTTTCCCCCTTGTCTGAAGAGTCTGCCTGAAGCTAAAGTGAAGAAATTTGGATTATCTGTTGACAGAAGATATCTCAAAACAGTCTAGTATAGATTCTGTCATGCAATTGTTAGCTGTAAGATGATTTTTAACTGAAATGGAACAAGCTGAGCAAAGGACAATACAAAACATACAATGTGAGGAGAAAAGGAGCACCAGGAAGTGGAATGGAGCTCAAGAAATGTATTAAGCGAGTGGTGACCTCAAGACAAGATCCCACTCAGCTAAGTTTCCAACTTGTGAAAAGGAATAAAAGAAAAGCTTAGAGACAGGTGTGGCAGTGCACACCTTTAATCCCAGCACTCAGAAGGCAGAAGTTGGTTGATCTCTAAGTATGAGACCAGCCTGGTCTACAACTCCCATTTCAGGAAAGCCAAGCTCAGGCAGTGAAGGAAACCTTGGAAAACAGAAAGTTGGTGAAAATGCAATTGAACAAGGGAGCCATGATCCAGCCCCAATAAGCAGCAGAACTTGATAGCTTTGGGCACATGGTTCTGGAGTTAAGGATACAAGAAAACGTCTATGGAATTTGTGCCTGAGACTAAGGAAAGCCTCTGAGGCCAGGCATGTGTCAGGAGTGTCTCTGAATGGAGGCCTAGAGATTCCATTGTGTAAAGCTGTGAAGGTAAAGCCTGGATTGCCTTGGAGACCCCAATGTGTTGGAGATGCCAGAGTCGTGGGATATCTGCCAAGGAAAGCTGCTAACAGAGAGTGGAACCACCCCAAGAGAGAGAAGTGTGGTGCAGTCAACAAAGCTGAAAGGAGTTGGAGGTTTGAAGAGTGTTTTGACATTAGACATGAAGATGCAGAGTTCGGAGTTTGCCCAGCTGGTTTTCAGTCTTGCTTTGGTCCAGTATTTCCAAACTATGTTCCTTTCCCTACATTTTAGAATGGTAATGTATATTCTGTACCATTATATGTTAAAAGTATGTGATCTGCTTTTTAATTTGACAGGGAAATACAGTTAAGAGATTTCATGACTCTCAGAAGAGACTAAACTTCAGACTTTTAAACATTGTTGAGACTATGATAGACTATGGAGACTTTTGAAGTTAGACTAAATGCATTTTGCATTATGATATGGCTACAATCCTATGGGAGCCAGGGAGTGGAATGTGGTGGCTTGTAGATGTGGTCCCCATAGACTCATGTATATGAGTTTGGTCATAGGGAGTTGCACTGTTAGGGGATGTGGTCTTGTTGGGGGAGGTGTGGTCTTGCTGGAGGAAGTGTGTGACTGTGGGAGTGGGCTTTGAGGTCTCATATGTGCTCAAGCCATGCCCAATGACAGAGTTGCTTCTGCTGCCTGCAGATCAAGATGGATAGCTCTCAGCTCCTTCTCCAGAACCACATCTGCCTGCATGCCACCATGAAGATAATAGAATAAATCTCTGAAACTATATGGCAGCCCCAATTAAATGTTTTCCTTAATAAGGGTTGCCATGGCCATGGTGTCTCTTCACAGCAATAGAACCCTAACTAACCCTAACTAAGACACTGAGCAATGAAGCTTACCCCATTCTGTCCAGGACACAGGGAGGAGGGAAGTGTCCTTCCAAGGCATACTCCTAATACCCCACTTCTTCCAACAAGGCTTAACCTCCTAACAACCTTTCCAGCTATGAACTCACAAATGGATTCATCTGTGGAAAACAGTATAGAAGTCCCTTCTAAAAATAGAAATAGAGCAACAATCTGATCTAGCAACCTCACTCCATGGTTCATATCCAAAGGAAATGAAATCAGACAAAAGCCCATCATCTCAATAGATGAGAAAAGGCATTGAATAAAGCCTAACATCCACTCATGATTTTAAACCCTCAAATATTAGTTATAGAAGGCATTTCTTAACCAGTGGAACAGTATAAAAACTCAAAAGTACATCAGTTTGTGTAAAGCCAGTTGATTATGTATCATTCCATCAGTCTCAGGGGTGGGAGGTACATACTCATGTGTGCATATCATATAGGTCAGAGGTTGGCAATACAGTCATGTTTTCCTACCTTGAGAATCCCTTGGAATTTCCAGTTTCCTAACAGGTGCCTAGCAACCCATCAGGGTCTCCATGAAGCAGTGCTACCCAAATTCCTCAGGACACCTCAGGAGAGTACCTTAATAATTCTTGACATCTACCATGTCTTCATCAAGCAGTTAAATGGACCCATATAATGTCCTTCTTTTGCACATCTAGTCTCTGGGTAACTGACTATTGTCTCCTAGACCACAACCATAATGGTCAATAATGGCTGGTGTGTCATTTCTCCTAAATAGCAAATCCACTATCAGAGATTTTAAAATACCATTACTAAAAACAGTGACTACTTCACGGTATAGTTAATGGAAGTGAAACTTTGCCCATGCTTCTGAACATCCTTCAAATCATACCAATCAATATGGATACCACCCCTGGTTACTACAAAATTAACAGGAAGAGCCAAGTAGATGGGTCAGTTCCAAATTTGGTAGTGATGGTGGTAAAAATGCTAACAACAGTCATTCATTTGAAAACAAAGATGTGTGCAAAACATTGTGTGTGTAGGGTGGAATGATATATAATCTACTGTTTTTATGATTTTCCTAAACAATGCAGCTAATAGCCTGAAATGGTGCATGCAATTACCATAATATTAATTTTCTTGACAAATATTTATTGAGCATTTACCATGTGCTGGGCATAGTGCCAGGTCTGGAATATACAGTGAACAAGAAGACACTAAGTACTCAAGTAAGTAATTTGAAATTTTGACAGTTGTTCTGGAGAAGGTTACAGGGTATTAGGAGAGATTATGACAGAGGCATGCAATTTGAATCCTGAGATGTGGTACCCCAAAAGATAAACAGGAAATAGGTGAAAAGAGACAGGCAAGAACATTCTAATACTAACAGAAGGCTGGTTCTGTCCATGACCTGAAGATCAAGATTGTTTTGTGTGTCTATTGTGTCCCCCATCCAATTGCCACAGTGCTTGTAAATTTAGTGAGCCAAGAAAAACAGAAAACTTGAAAGTTTAAGCAGTGGTCAGAACATGGGGCTTCTAGTGGGTTGGCAAAGAATTTTTGATGACTTGATAAATACAGCAGAAAACCCAAGATGATGGGGATGGGCAGTTATTAATTAGGAGAATCAAAATCGTGTGGTAATTTAATTTTGATAGCATTTAAATACCCTGAAGAGATGAAATCAGCAGTGCTAGGAGGGTTAGATAGGCAGGCGAGGAGGGAGGGTTAGATAGGCAGGCGAGGAAGCTACCTAGAGTGAAAATGGTGACAAAAAGAACAAATTCACAATATATGTTTGTTGTGATGCGCATGTCTGTACACATGTGTAGGGGACACACTTGTGTATGTGTGTACATACACAAGCACATGTGTTCACGTGTGTGGAAGCCCCATGTCATCTTCCTCAATTGCTTTCCACCCTATATATGGAGTCAGTATCTTTCACATGTTGAGGCCAAAGACCAATTTGGCTAGTGTAGCAAGCCAGATTGCTCTAGGGATCCCCAGTGTCTGCCTTTATGCTGGGGTTACAGGTAGACCATCACGCCTACCTAAACTTTATGTTGATGCTGGGCATGCAAACCATAGTTCCTCACATTCACATGTGAGCATTTTACCCACTTATCTGTCTCTCCAGCTTTCAAGGTGCATCTTAAAAGAGATGCTATTAAAAATCAACAACAATAACAACAACAAATGAGTTGATTGGAGTGAGAGTTCTATGAAGCAGATGGTGTATCAGGAATCATGCTCACATTTCAGGAAAATGAAGGAAGTAGAACTATGTCTGTGTAGACGAATTTCTAAATGGTCTTATTAAATAAAAAACATGGAGCCAAATATAGGGTTGAAAGCCTTAGATTTGGAAAATAGGGAAAGCCACCAGCCAGCCTTACCTCAACAACTCTGCAACTTCCAAATGAGTGTTACTTCCTGTCTACCCTCGTCTTTATTGACTTGCTGTTCTGCCCTCTCATTGGCTATCTTAGCCCAGCTACCTCATTTCCTTGTCACTGTCTGTCTGTACAGACCTCCAGGTCTCTATGGTTGGTGCTGGGATTAAAGGCATGTGTCACCATGCTTGGTTTTGTTCCCTAGTGTGGCCTTGAACACACAGAGACCCTACCTGCTAAGTGATAAGATTAGGGGTGTATGCTACCACTGCCTGACTTCTTTGTTTACTTAAAATGGCTTTCTATTTCCTCTGATCTCCAGGCAAACTTTATTAAAGCACAAATAAAATATCACCACATTTCAGTACAAATAAAATATCACCACATGTCTGAATGTGTCCCCTAAAGTTTATGTGCTAGAAATGCTGTCACCAGTACAGCAGAACTGGGAGGTGATCAGAATACAAAGGACCTGCCCTCATGAGGGACTAATACTATTACCACAAGAGAAGGCTAGTTATTACAAGAGTGGGTTACTTTCAAAATGACCCCTCTCCCCTTGCTGTGTTACCCTCATGCTTTTTTGCCCTCACATCATCTTCCATGCAGGTGCATGCCCTTGGGTTCCCCAAAACTGAGCACTTAGATTTCCACACCTTGTGACTGTTCCACTCACATGTGTTCTTTGCAGCAGTAGAAAGCAGACTCACACAGGTAGCCCTGCAAAACACACATAAAGCAGACTGTGGATGGAGCATCACCTTCTAAAATACAAGTACAATTGTACAGCCAAAGTCATTATGATTCTCTCTCTCTCTCTCTCTCTCTCTCTCTCTCTCTCTCTCTCTCTCTCTCTCTCTGTGTGTGTGTGTGTGTGTGTCTGTGTGTGTGTGTGTGTGTGTGTGTGTGTGTCTGTGGCTGAGGATCTAGCTGTGTTTATGCCTTGTACAGGGGAGAGCATGAGCTGGAAAATTGCAAACAAGTATGTACCTAAATAATGAAAAATGATCGCTGATGCCTATAGATGCTGCTGGGAGCCTTTCTGATGTAAATATATATCTGAGTTAGCTCTGCTTTCACCTCAAGAACAAAAAAATATATATCAAATTTTTTTTAAAAAGCAACATTTAGAAAGAAACACTGCCACCACAAGCTACAGATTCCATTGTTTCTGGAGAAAAATTCATTTACATCAAATATCTGAAGCTGTCAGTGCACACAAAGACTTTCAAAGCATTTGTTTGGAGCTAATACTGTTCTTTCTATTTATATTCTAATAACTCGTCCACCCCCTTATGATTCTTTGTGAACTAACTCAAGTTTTGGCTCTTCTATACTTTTCTTTTTCCCCCTGAGACACACTTGTAATCTTTACAGACTTGTTCCAAGAGCAAAGAAGCGATCATTAAAGACTGAAGCATCCTGTGATGATGTGCCTGCTGCTCATTGAGAACAGAATCTGTTCCCACAGTTGTGTAAACCTGGGAAGGCCCAGTGCCATGAAGCTACAGATCAGACTAGATCAGGGAAGATCACAGTCAGACATCATGTCCTAGCCACAACCTTTGAAGTAGATGAAATTCCAAAGCTGAATGAAACCCGATACTCCTAACTTACTAATTATCTTCAGGAAGAACAATCTTTTTGTGACCTATTTATGGGATCATGATTTATAATCTTTAAAAAACGAAGACAATTGTAAATGGCAGGCACAGAGCTATCATAGTATTAAGAACATGACTTTAGAAAAAATGAGGCTAAGCAAAACCCAATCTGAAATTAGGATTCAGATGGTTAAGCTCAGTGTTAAGAATCTGGAAGGGAACAGTGGTGACTGGAAAGATGGCTCGGTGATTAAGAGCACTGTCTGCTCTTGAAGAGAACCCAGGTTCCATTCCTGCACCTACATGGTGGCTCACAACCATCTGTGACTCCAGTCCCAGGGAATCCAATGCCCTCCTCTGGCCTCTGCAGGTACTGCATGCTCATGGTGCACAGACATATATGAAGACAAAACACCCATATGCATTAAACAAATAAACATAGTTAATGAATGAAAGAATGAATAACTTTAAAAAATAATCTGGGTCCATGCAGTACAGGGAAATAAAGCTGAAATCCCATGGAAGGGCATTTTAGACAGGGACCCCTAGACTAGGGGAAAAAACTCAAACCAACACAAGGAAATAAAGTTGCTAGTGATTTCTAGTCGTCTCTATTGTCACACAATAGTAGGCCTTTGAAAGCTAACTCTTAGAGATAGGCTCAAATGGGTTTGAAAATTTTTAGCTTTAGGTCTTTGTTCGTTGGTTTTTATTTGGGGTTGCTTACTTGTTCTAGCTACCTAGCACAATTCTGCCATCATTCCGTGCACTCTTTCTCCTACACGTGCACGGCCCATCGTGCTGCCGGCGTTCTCCACCAGGGCAACACAGTAGCGAAGACTGACGAACCCATCCTTCATCACCAGGCTAGAGTTTCCATTAGAGACAGAATGGCTGATGCCAATGATTGCAACCCCATGCGGCTGAGATTTGCTGCCTAGGAAGCAGCTCTCACATGCTTCCTCTCTCTCATTCCTCTTCAGCCCTTGAGTATCACTGAACCTATGTTGTCTCCATGCTTCTACCTTTTCCAGTATGGCCTGTAGTTGAGTTCATGTAACACATAGCCAGTTGGGCTGGCTTCTTCATTTGAAAGTGTGAATCTAAGCTTACAGCATATTGCTTCTTCTGGTGGTGTTAAATCCTACTCCACTACCCAGCTGTACCACAGTTTATCTGTTCACCTGATACTGACAAGTAAGAACATCTTAGTTGACTCCACGTTTTGTCAAATTTGAGCAAAGCTGTTATAAATAAGCTTCATGCTTTTGTGTGAGGTTATATGAGTTTTGAGTTTGAACTAAAACTCATTTCTGATCCCAAACCTACCAAAGGGGTATTGACATAAAAGTGGTTTTAAACCATCAAACCATTGGCATTTGCTCAAAGCACAAACTTGCTCAGGGAGGATATTTGCTTAACCTCAGAAGCAAAAAGAAACCACAGAACCCTGCTAAAGATGAACTTGGGTTTATAATCATGCTGTATACAGAGAGAGAGAGAGAGAGAGAGAGAGAGAGAGAGAGAGAGAGCTAAGAAAATCATAGGAAACTGGTCTCCCATAAAGACAGTGGCCCCTGAAATATAAAATGATATCATTAGCATGTATTTTCTAAAGCAGTTAAAATAATGAGCACACACAAAACTAGAACATAAGAGAAATCATGACCAATAGCAGGAAATTCAGAAAAAAAAAAAAAAACGCCATTCCTAGAGGAAAAATTAATAGAGTCATTGAAACGAAAAGCATTTACACAGAAACAAAGTAAACAATAGACTCAAGAAAGTTTGAACGTGGAGTAGGGCACTGGACGAAAGGTGCACTGTAGGGACTGTGGCCTCAGTGAGCAGTAGACAGATGGAGCCTGTGAAGAGGGATGCCAAGCACAGCAGCCACTGCATCTACTCAGAGGTCCAAAGACAAAGCAGAATGTGGGAGACACAGCTGCTGATACGACAAGGGCTGATGTTTCTCAGTAAATGTAATCAGGCATCAATGCCTAACTCTGAAAGCAGAAGACCTCTGTGTCAGTGGGAGATGGGAGCCATCTGAGAAGTTCTACCAGGAGGAAGAGACATGAGATGGAAATGTGGTACTCCTGAAGACAAACCCGGACTCTACTCCGGACGAAGCCACTGGCTGGCAGCATGACTCTGCAGGTGGCATAACCTTCTAGCCTCAGTTTTTGTTTCTGAAAAATTATGATGGCTGCGTAAGGTGAAGAAAGTATGCAAAGCGCAAAAAGCATGCACATATTAGGTGCTCAACTAGCAGAAGTTATGTGTTCTGATACCTTTAACACCTGCTCAATACTATGATAAAATCTCTTGATTTTAATTCTAAGTTTCCAGTAGGAATTTGTAGCCCCATGTTTAACACACACCCTTGTCTTCATACCATTTGTTGACAGGTCTAAGTGCCAGGTCTGTCTGTTCCTCTGGCTCTGATTCTCTTAGCCCTCCAGAAGCTAGTCCACATACTCAAAGGTTCTATGACAGGCTTTTCTGCTATTCTCGTTGAATAGAGTCTTTGTTTCTAAACTATTGTTTTAACTCAAATAAATAACTGGATATGCATGGCTGGATACCTGTTTAACATACATATACATTTATGGGCATGAATACATATGTGTACATTCATATATATATATATATACACATATATATATATGTATATGTATATATATATATACATATATATATATATAGTGTATATTCACAGTTATCACCCAACTTTAAAATCTGTCAAAATTTATTTCTTACCCTCAATATAGATGAACGTCATATAGATGGATGGCACTGGTCTTGAATGTGTGGTGCTGTGGGTAAAGATGATGCTTTTGACAGTTAATTGCTCATGTATAACATAAACATTTTAGTTCATTCTGTAATCTAATTTTATGACTAGAGAAGAGCCATGATACCACAATCACCCATCATCACCTTAGTTAGAGGGAAGTAAACCCAGAGACATTCAGACACATCCAGTTTTCTAGTACAGAAGTGATAGAAAGCACATGTGTGTCTTCACCATTGTTACATATAGAGAATCCTAAAGATGGCTTGACAGGTCGTGTGCTCAGACTCAGAGCAAGAGGGCAGCAGAGCTAGGAAGTCCCTGTCCCCACCTCATTTGTTAATGTCTTTATTAATTGTGTCCTTACTTCTCCCAGTTTGCCAAGAAAAACCCATTTGCCCACAGTAATACCAGAGGCCATAGCACAGCGATTTGCCTTTAGTAATAACTGTGAACTAAACCTAAGTTTAACTGGTGAGTGATGGATGCTACACAGTAAATGAGGGTCACAGACAAACCAAAATCAAAACTCAAGAATTCTTGAACCTATTACCATAAGGATGATCCACCTGAACAGTTACGAAAACAATAAGCCAATTATTGAAGAAAAAAATGAGATCCTATTCTTTATAAATCAAGTGCATCAAAAATGGAAAAAAGTCAATAAAGTGATGGATACTCTGCTATACACATAGATTGTTGCCTAGCCCAATTGTCACCAGAGAGGCTTCACCCAGCAACTGATGGAAACAGATGCAGAGACCCACAACCAAACATATCTCAGGGAATCCTATGGAAGGGAAGGAGGGAGGAAGGATTATGGGAACCAGAGGAGGCAAAGGCACCACAGGAAAACACACAGAACCAACTAACCTGGGCTAATGGGAGCTCACAGAGACTGGTCTACCAACCAGAGAGCTTGCATGGGACTAACCTAGGCCCTCTGCATATATGTTACAGTTGTGTACCTTGGCAGAGGAAGCAGGGGCTGTCTCTGACTCTGTTGCCTGCTCTTGGGACCCTTTCTTCCTGCTGTGTTGTCTCATCCAGTCTTAATAGGAGAGGAGGTGCCTAGTTTTACTGCAGCTTGATATGCCATGACTGGTTGTTATACATAGAAGGCCTGTGCTTTTCTGAAGAGAAGATAGAGGGTGTGGATGGGAGGTTGGGGGAAGGAACTGGGAAGAGAGGAGGGAGGGAGGGGAAACTGTAATCATATTGGGGAAAAATTAATTGATTAATTAATAAAAATTGATACTTTCTAAATAAATAAATAAATCAGGTACATCTGTGGCACTGATTCCTCCCAGTCTTTTTCAGTCTTGATGTTCCATCAACTTTTGTTCAATCTGCTTTCTAATCTTAATCACTACTTGGGAGCCTGAACTCTCTTTAAAGCAAGAATTAGGAAAAACTCCTGGCAGTGGGCCTGGGACATCAACACAGCCACAAATCCTTCAATCTACGATCTGTCCTGGCTGCAAGAAGTGCTGTGGTAATGGTGGCACAGAACTTGTGGGAATGGTCAAACAATGACTGGTCCAACTAGAGACTCAGGCCACATGAGGGAACCCATGCCAGACACTGCCTGGATGGCCAGGAACCAGAGGCAAGACATCCCAGAGACCAAGGATGGAATCAAACATGACTGTCAAAAAATTAAAGAAATAAAATAAAAAGAAAGTCAATGAAATGACTCCTACTGATACTCTGCTATATTCTTAGATCAGTGCCTAGCCCAACTGTCATTAGAGAGACATCATCCAGCAACTGATGGGAGCAGATGCATAGACCCATGGCCAAACACTAGATGAAGCCAGTGGAACCCCAAAGAAGAGACAAAGGGAAGACTGCGGAAGCCAGAGGGGTAGAGGACTCCATGAGAACATGGCCCACAGAATCAACCATGCAGGGCTCATAGGAGCTCACAGAGACATGACATACAAAAACCTGTATGGGTCTCAGCCAGGTCCTGTGCATATACCTATGGTTGCTCCCAACAGTGGGAGTGGGTAAGTGGGGAGTATCTCTGACTCTTTTTGCCTGTGTTTGGGACCCTTTTCCTCCTACTGAGTTGCCTCATCCAGCCTTGATAGAATGGTTTGTGCCCAGTCTTATAGTAACTTGTTATGTCTGGTTGATATTCCTGGGAGGCCAGCTTTTTTATTTCTTAAGGGAAATGGAGATGGAATGGATCTTGGAGAGTGGGGAGATGGTGGAGGGGACTAGTAGAAGTGGAAGGAGAGGAAACTGTGGTCAGGATGTAATGTATGAGAGTAGAATAAAAATAAAAGAATTAAGTCAAACGCTAGCTGATGTGCTGCTGCACCTTTTCCTTGCTTGTTGTTGTTTGTTTCTTTAGCAACCTTTTTGCCTTGCCTTTCCATTTTTACCATCAAGTCTTGATAGTAATGGGGACAGAATATAATATTCCTTTGTTCCATTGTTTGCTATTTCAAATTCCATTGTTTTGCTATTATCTTAAAAGAGGTACATGATCTCTAAAGACTTGCAATGATAATGTTTTGACATTGTAATTTAACATGGCAATGTGGTCTCAATAATCACTCGGCAACATTGTTTTGCCACTGTCTTGACATTGTAAAATGGTCTCTCTAGACTTACATTTTGCCATTGCCTTGACATTGTAATATGGTCTCTACAGATTTGCATTGAAATTTGTTTTGTCATTGTCTTGATATCATAATGTCCTCTCCATGGACTTCTCTTCACATACATCATCCACTCCAAAGACTTTCATATCAGCCCCATTACAAGAGCAATGTGCACTGTTAACATCCCATCCCTGGGAACTGGGAATGATCTTTCATGGTTTCTACTTAACAGAAAGTGTCGCATCTCATCAATAACTATTTTCAAACTCTTTTATCTCAACTCTTCCCAAATCTCATTCTTGATGCAGAGATTTTTACCAAGAAGCAAAGTGGACAAATTCCCATTAGGTAAAATCTGCCTGTACATTTTTCATTTTTAATATTAAACTCACTCACTTTAAAAGCATTAAAGTGGAGTCAATCATGAGGGAGTTTGCTTCTCCAGCCCATAATAGGGAACTATCGCATAGAGTTGTTCCAACCTGGTATGAGAATGCAGCACAGTACATTAGAAGGGAAAACCTGCTACCTCCTCTGTTCACAAAATACCTTTGTAAATTTTTCCCCTGTTGAATTTCATCACTTCTAACACTTACTGCCTTCGACAATGCCTTTGCTTATATCATCTTTCCCTAGTCTCACAGGCTCTGAAAGCACTAAATGGATGTAATATCCATTTTTCTCCTTTCTTCTCCTTACATGCATCAACCATATTCTTTTTCTTAGTCATAAAATACATGCATAAACAAAAGTAAAACCTCTAGTGGGACTGAGCTGTTTTTTCCCAGAGAAATGGAATCCTCTCATTTGAAGCCTGTAGGGAGAAAGCCCGGAAAGGAAGAGGTTCATGAAGGTCTAACAAAGTGGCAATTCTGCTGGCCATATGGTGGTCCACCCCCATCATTTGGATGGCAAGGAGTATGTCCATAAGATTTAGTGAATTTCAACATGGCACTGAGCATTTGCCTTGTGCCTTGCATGGATTATTGTAACAACATGATCTCAGAATTCTGTAAATTGCTAAGGTGTCCTTCTTTAGGCTGTACAGAGCCAGGGTCACTGCTCAAGGTCACAGTCAGTTAAAGTAAAAAGCTATCCTCTTCCTATTTTCCCAGCTCAGTGAGATTTGAACCCCTCTCACAAGGACACCTGACTGGAGAACCATCATTCAAAGAGCACTTAAAAGGGAAATACATAGTTTCACTAGCTTTTAACTCTGAGGTGTCTTCCTTTAGGTGTGAAGGCAGAAAATAAAGCATAGTGATGCTACTGCATCTGAGACTCTGAAGCCAAAAAACCCAGAAATATTCTCATACCATTGGCAGTTGCTGCAGTTGCTTCATTCATCCAAGGATCCTCACTTGGGGCTGGATATCCTCTTGCACTGAGCTGCAGTCCTCGCTAATACTCCACCCTGGTTGACCCCACCAACCTAGGGCATCCATTTTCTCTCACTTTTCTATGATGCTTAGTCCTCCCAATTTCTACTGCCCTCATCTTCTCTGTCTAGGAAAGTGGAAAGAGACTTTCAGCTGGATAGAAAGATGGACATGATCAGGGATGTGATATCTAATAGACACACCCTCAGAGTGGTGGAAAAGGAGCTAGACTCAGAAAAATCTAGATTCAGTCACTGTCCCCAGCCTATGAACCCTGTGAAAATTAAGCTGTCTTTTCCTTGTATTCAAATAATGCACATTTAACACATGGAAAGGAGCATCCAGGGGCACTTGATAGACCCTTACTTGCAAGAAGAAGATCCCAGACATCCAACCATCACGAATCTTATGAAGTTAACCTGACATTTTCTCAATGACTCTGTCATTGTTAAGAACATCAATTATTTTACTAGATTGTATGGCAAATTGTTTCAACAATTTTTCTTTCATATAATTTTGGACTGCCAGCCTACCTACTTTATGTTGATTATTTTCTTCATGAATTTAACAGAATGTATTGATCATCTACCACATAGCTCACAGTGGTGGTGATGAAACTGCATTAAAAAAAAAACTGACAGAACCACGTGCCAGAGACTATTCAAAGTATTTTATGTACGTAGCATATTTAATATCCACATCAGTTATATGATCTCTAATTTGTAAAAGAGGAAAGTAAAATACAATATCATCAACTTACTCGGTGTCTTGTAGAATGGTAAGGGTTGACAGAGCAAGGAACCCAACCCATGAATTCTAACCTCAGAGCCTTTGTTCCAATCACTATGGGCAAGACAAGATTTTCCCAGTGGTGTTTCATCTGCTTCCCTCAGTGGCTCTGAAGACAGACAGGGAAGATACTGGTATCTCTATTGCATCCATAATTCAAGGAGACTTTGTTTCAAAGTACTAAAAAAGATATTCAAACTTGAGAAGAAAATAATGTGATAGTACTAAAACATCATTTCATGAAATTTCTCTTCTTTAATTCTACACTGTGTTGTTCTGGGTGGTTAAGAAACTGCTTTGTAAATTCTAAAAAAAAATAAAATTAAACCACCTCTGTATCACTTGTAGCAAACACCAACCATAACCATGCAGGGCAACAACACCATTTTCAGTGCCCTTGGGGATCTGACTACCATACTGGACCAATATGACTTAAACTGATGCCATAAAGACTTCAAAACCAAAAGATCCTGTCAAGAATTTGAATTGAGACACAATAACCATTTGATTGGAGCTGTCTGGCAACATAACACTGTAGAACATACAAGACTATAAACATCTCTTCTTTACGGATGGGAGTGAGGGTTATAAGCCTCATTCTGAAGAACCAACCAATGCTAAAAATGAATGCAGCTGGGAACGTCTCAGCTTAGTCTTCATCTGCAAAGATCTGCTGGCAGTAACAACATAAAAACATTTTTGGTTTGTTTACTTGTTTGTTTGAGAAAGGGACTCCCTATATAGCGGGTGTCAATCCTTTGATCCTTCTGCACGTGTCTCCAAGTGCTGAGTTCAAAGATGTGCACTACCATAGCTGTTCCTCTTAAACTTTCCATGTGTATTTGGTTTGCCCTTTTATGCTCTATTTCTATCCCTATTCCCATCCCCTATCTATAATGCCATCCACTCTGTACTCTCTCTGACACAGCATCCAGTAAATACCTATTGGATGACTGTCATTTATGACAAAGGGAATCCCTTGTTCTTTGGAAATAAAGACCTTATCAATTTGATGATTTTTAAAGACCAGAGGAGCAAGTTTATAGTTTCATTTAGCATACTACAACTGTATATTGGGATGTTTGCCGGAGAGATCTTGGTTCATAGAGTTGGAGGCGGTATTAACATGTATGGTAAGCACTGGACGTATTGTGGAGACTGCACAGATTATTATGAGAGTCTTCTTAACCTTGTGTAGGGAGGAGTTATTTGTGTCTTTTGTTTTGTGAAGCAGAAATTCGGGTTTTGGAACATGGCAAGTCTCAGCAAACATTCACATTTGGAAATGATGCAGTTGGCTTCATAGACCTCAGTAAAAAAATGATTAGATGAAACCCTTTGACACTTACCCAGCATGCTGTAGATGCTTGCCTTAGTCAGAGTTTCTGTTGCTGTGAAGAAACACCATGACCACAATAGCTCTTATAAAGGAAAGTATATAATTGGGGCTGGCTTACAGTTCAGAGGTTTAGTCCATTATCATAATGGTGGAAAACATGGTAGCATGCAGGCAGAGATGGTGCTGGAGAAGGAACTGAAAGTTCTACATCTTGATCCACAGGCAGCAGAAAGAGACTGTGAGCCACTAAGCCTGGCTTGAGCTTCTGAAACCTCAAAGTGCACCCCATAGTAACATATCTCCTCCAACAAAGTTGCACCTACTTCAACAAGGCCACACCTCCTAATAATGCCACTCCCTATGAGCCTATGGGGGCCATTTTTTTTTCAAACTACTACATTCCTCTCCCTGGTCCTCCATCGGCTTGTAGCTGTATCATAATGGAAGATGCATTTAGTCCAATTTCAAGAGTTCCTATAGTCTAGAACAGTCTCAAACCTGTCTAAAAATCCAAAGCCCAAAGTTTCTTCTGAGACTCATGCAATCTCTTAACTGTAATGCCCTGTAAAATCAAAATGAAAAAGAAGATCACATACTTCCAACATATAATGGCACAGAATATACATTACCATTCCAAAAGGGTGGAAAGGGAGCATAATGAGGAAATACTGGACAAAAAAAAAAAAAAAAAAAAAAAAGACTGAAATCAATTGGGAAATACACTGGACCAAAGAAAGACTGAAAACCAGCTGGGCAAATTCCAAACTCTACATCTCCATTTCTGATGTCAAAATGCTCTTCAGATTTCCAACTCCTTTCAGCTTTGTTGACTGCAACACAATTTTTTTTTTTTGTCTTGTGCTGGCTCTACTCCCTGTTACCATCTCTCCTCAGCAGATCAAGGCCCTGTCATCTTCAGCATTTTGAGGTCTCCAAGGCAATCCAGGCTTCACCTTCATAGCTTCACATAATGGCCTCTCTAGCCCTCCATGCAGAGACACTCCTGATACATGCCTGACCTCAGTACCCTTCCTTAGTCATGGAGGGAGATTCTACAACCCCTTTCTTCTATCCTTGACTCTAAAGTCAGAACCTCATGATTGAAGCTTCCAAGTTCTGCTGTTTTCTAGGGCTGGGATATGGTATCCTGGTTCAGCTATATCTTCATTAGCTTTCTGTTTTCATGCATGCTTTTGCCTAAGCTTATGCCCCTTAGCTGTCCTGAAATTTGCTCTGTAGACCAGAGTGAGGTTTCTTTGTTTTTTTCTGACCTTGAATTCAGATATCTGACTATTTCTGCCTCCAGAATTCTGGGATTAAAGGGGTTCACCATCACATCCAGCTCTGAACTTTTCTTTAATTCCTTTTCACAAATTGGGAAGCTTAGCTGGGTGAGATGTTACCCTGAGGTCACCACTCCCTTTATTCCATTTAACATTGGGTTCTTCTTTAATCTGTTTATGTCCTTGAACACAGGGTTTAGCTCCATTCCACTTCCCAGTACTCCTTTTCTCCTCAAATTGTGCATTTTATATTTTTTCTTTCTCAGTATGCTCCTTTTCATTATAAGTCTTCATAAGAGTGAACATTAATAACCACATGACAGAGTTAATACTAAACTGTTTTGAGATTTCCTCTGCCAGCAGAATTAATTCACAACTCTTTGATTTAGTCTCAAGCAGACTTTTCAGACAAGGGCCCAAAGCAGCCACATTATAGCCAAATTTCACAAGAATGGTCTCTAGGCCACATACAAATATTCTTCTTCTCTGAGACCTCTTGAGCTGTACTACTACAGTTCAAATAACCCTCAGAAGAACTGTCTTCCATGTTACTACTAGTGTGAGCTATTAAGCTCCATTTAAAGCATTCAACTGCTTTTCTAATCCAAAGTCCCAAAGACCACATTCCTCCAAACAAAAGCATTTTCAAGCCTATCACAGCAATACCCTACTTCTGGTACCAACCTCTGTCTTAGTTAGGGTTTCTATTGCTATGAAGAGAACCATGACCACAACTGCTCTTATAAAAGAAAATATTTAATTGGGGCTGGCTTATATTCAATATCATCATGGCAGGAAGCATGGTGGCATGCTGGTAGACAAGATACTGGATAAGGAACCAAGAATTCTACATCTTGATCTGCAGTCACCAAGAAATGACTGTGAGCCACTAGGCCTGGCTTGAGCTTATGAGATCTCAAAGTATACCCCCTTTGACACATCTTCTCTAACAAAGCTACACCTACTCCAACAAGGCCACACCTCCTAATAGTGCCACTCCCTATGGGCCTATGGGAGCCACTTTTATTCAAATCACCACAATGCTCAACCCATATTGATTTCTCCCTCTATATCTCCTGCCCTGATTTTGCTACATTTGAAACTTACACTCAGAGACTTCGCATTTGTCTTGCTACTAATGGCTAGAATCAGTGGGAACCTTCATCTAGTATTTTGCAGATAACCATGTTAAAAATTCATTGATTTTCATTGTTAAAAAAAAAAATCACCAAACGTTCATTAACATATCCCAGGTACATCATCTCTGCTGGGGCATCAGAAGCAAAAGGTGGTAGTTTAAATGTAATTGGCCCCTGTAATCTCATAGGGAGTGGCACTATTAGGAGGTGTGGCTTTGGTGGAGTGGGTATGGCCTTGTTGGAGGAAGTATGTCATTGTGGGGTTGGGCTTTGAGGTTTCCTATGCTCAAGATACTGCCCAGTGTCTCAGTCGAATTCCTGTTGCCTAAAAGATGAAGCATTCTCAGCTCTAGTACCATGTCTGCCTGCATGTTGCCATGCTCCCCACCATGATGATAATGGACTGAACCTCTGAACTGTAAGCAAGCCTGTAAGCAGCTCCCCTCCATGGCTTCTGCATCAGCTTCTGCTTCTGGGATCCTGCTGCAGCAATGAAAACTCTAACTAAGACAATGACTGTCACCAATATTTGTCATGATTTTAACAACACAAGTCACCAATAGATGTCTTACAACCCCTAGACATAACTCTTGCCAATTTTGTATAACTATCACACATTCCTTATTCTTGAGACTGATATATATTTCTTATCTTTCCTTTTTAAAGAGGATGTTCAAATTAGATGCCAGTGACAGAACTGTCATTTTACTTGTAGGTTTAGGACCGAAAAAAAAGGTCAATATTTAATGAGAAAAAATAAAACCAATTCTCCAGTATCTATAATTAGTCGATCAAGAAACTCAGACATTTAAAAAAATAACTACTCACAAAGGATGTGCAAAAGTAAAGGGAAAAGTGTTGAATGAGAAGAATAGCTTCTAAAATATTGATGTAATAGAAAAAAGGAGCTCCCTGCATTTCAGCCAAAGTTTAACATTTGGTTTTCATTCCTCACTGTTCAGTTTTACAGCATGGACTTCCCAGTTAACACCTACATAGTGAGAGCAAAGTATCAGTCAAAAACCACAGTAAGTTATAATGCAAAACCGAATGCTGGTACACTGCAGGGTTGATACCAGAGGAGGAACATTGTCTGAAGACCCAGCATTGTGTGTTGCAGCCACAGCAATGCAGCAAACTGTGATTACAAGAATCTGAGGAAGTCCTTCACTAATGTGGATGAACACGGGTTAAGGAAACTTCCCTTAATGGCTGAGACGTTAAAGATAAAAAGTTTGTCTTCCTGCCACCACACCATGCAGCTAACAATGCCCACACACAGAAGATGTGCGGTAACAGAAGACCACAGCCTTGCCTGTGTGGACCCCTCACTCACAGAACAGGGCAGAACTGCCCTGAAAACAAGCACTAGAATATTATGGACTTTGCTCCTTTATTCTGCCAGAGAATAAATATGACTAAAGTTGAGTGTGATCACGGAATGTCTTATATTTTCATATGTGTTATAAGACATGGTCCCAAATGATCTTAACAGATTAAAGACAGTCCACTGTGATAACAAACAAACAGTGAAGACTTACATTTGCAAGAATATAGAGTAGTATGCTTTTCTTGTTCTTTTCACATATACCGTCTCATTAAATCACATTGCAATGCTGTGATGGGCAGATTATTAACATAACCCCCAGTGCCATAGATATGTTCATAAAAATTTGGGGAATTGTCCACAATCATACACTCAGTATACAATTTTATATGAGAACTTAGGCTTTGCAGTTTTTTAACTTCTCATTCTACAATTGTTTGTTTGTTTTCTGTTTTCTGAGACTAGGACTCACTATGTAGCTGAATCTGGCCTTGAATTCCTGAACCTCCTGCTTGGAACACAGCCATGTGCCACCATACCCAGCTTATTCTGCTTTTGAGAGCTCTGCATAACACATAGCTCACATGATATATGTGTATAGCTTTCCCCCTTTCCCCCACTTAAATTATGCAAACACCCCCACAAAGTGCATCGTGACCATTTTTATCTGTTTTTTTATGAATGAAAAACAGTGGCATAGAGAAGTTTATTTTTTGCTAAAACTTGCGTCTGCCAATAGAGGAATTCATATCTGTTACAAGTCTTTTATTTGTACACTTCAGGGTAGGCCCTATGCCCAGTAGTGGTTGGCCAACACAAAACAAGCTCAAGGGTATTGTTGTAGCCTTTTTATCTCATGCTGTTTTGTTTAGACTTTTTTTGGTCTTATTGTTAGTGTGTGTGTGTGTGTGTGTGTGTGTGTGTGTATGTGTGTGTGTTGTTTTGGTTGTTGTTTTTGTTTGTGTTTAGAAAGAGAGAGTTGGGCATGGGTTGTGTGGTTGAGGAGGCAAGAATCTGGGAGGAGTGGAGTTGGGAGGAGAATGTAATCAGAATATATTGTATAAAAATTATTTTTCAATTACAAAAAGAAATATTTTGTGTGTATGTTGGCCAAGAAGACTCCAGAAACTGGAAACTGGAGCACTTGAAATATAGATCAGTGGTGAATCACTTGCTTGGTATGCGCAAGGCCGTGGATTCAAACACTAGCATCATAAAAACAAATAAAAATGTTTCAGAATAATTCACAATCTTGATGTGTTTATTATTTCTCATGCTTAGAGATACAGCATTTTCTGAATTCTTATAAACTAGATGAGATAATTATTAGCAAAGGTAAGGATGGCTTTGGTAATGGAACCCATACCTGACACTGCTTGGGTAGTTGACAACCTGAGATGGAGACTAGATAGCCCAGGGACCTAGGGTAAAACCAAATACTATTATTTAAAAACAAACAAACAAACAAAACAGAAAAAGGTAGCAATATCATGACTAATAATGTCTTTCTGCTACACTCATAGATCAGTAACTTGCTCAGTCATTATCAGAGAAGATTCCTTCTGCAAGTAGATGAGAACAAATACAGAAACCGATGCCAGACATTGTACAGAGAATGAGAAACCTTGTAATTTTCACTACTTTAAGGGATGTCTCCAATTAAAGCCCTCCCTTCAGGGCTCAGGGAACCCTGTGGAAAAGGACATGGAAAGAGTGTAAGAGTCAGAGGAGATGGAGGACACCAAGAAAAGAAAGTCCTTTAACTCAATTTGTTCAGAGCATGTATCAATTCAGAGACTGAGGCAGCATACACTGGTCTTTTGTTTTATCATCATATTATATTATATTATATTATATCATATCATATCATATCATATCATATCATAATCCCTCAGGAGACTGTTTGTTTTCTAATGAGAGACAAAAAAGGATTGAGTCTGGAAGGGAGGGAAGGTGGAGAGGAACTGGGAGGAGTAGAGGGAGGAGAAACCATAATCAGGATATATTGTGTGGGGGGGAGAATCTATTTTCAGTAAAAGGGGAAAAAAAGGTAGAGGGTCCCTATCCGACAAATAACATGGTAGTTAGTCATTCATCAAGGCAAAAGCATGGTATGTAAAGGGGCATGAAATACAATTAGATTGAAATCCAGTGCGTAAGAAGTCTGTTACGTTTGAGAAAGTTTCTACTTTGTCTTTGGAACTGAGACTATTGGAGATAGATGCTAATGTGTTTTTATATTTTTTTTTTCTGTTTTGTCTTTGAACCCTTTCATTTCTTCCATGTGTTTATGAGAGAGGACTACTGAAGAGATGACAGAGTGTCTGGAGATTATTGCAAAGGTGTGGAGAAGGGAAAATGAATTAGGAACTGCAATAGAGATGGAATCCTAAATAACTACCCTTATTTTTTTCAGATGAGAATAGTGAAAGATACATTTGGGGTTTAAGCTGTGTTTCTAGTCATCTATTATGACCAGCAGGAGCTATCACATACATAAATGGTGTTTGGTGCCTAATACTCCAATATCTTCTCAGCTTAGACACTCTTACAAACTCTTCTTCCATGCCCCATGTCTGAAGTTTCAGAAACTCCAAATGCCTCTGCATGTCCAACACATCTGACCTCTGAGCCTTTCCATATTGATCCCCGCTCCATCATGGAATCTTTCTCAAGAATACATACTCTATCTTATGAACTCCAGTTCACCTCTGAAGACCATTGCCAGTTGCCCCAGTATGTAACTAGACTGCCCATTGCCATGTGTGTATCTACCACATTCATTACATTACACTGGCATGTGTAACTGCTCTGACTCCGAAGAAGCCTGCAGCTCACTTATCATCATCTTCACATCCTAGAAGCTTACAATCTTAAGTACTCTGTAGAGTTTACTGAATGAACACACTGCATACCATCATTACTGATTCTGTAATTACAGTACAGGGAGAAACAGGAAGTCAAGAATCTATGTACCTCAATCATTTCCTGAGTTCTAAAAGGTCTATAACAAATTACAACTTTGGGACTTCACAGGCCTGGGTGGAAAAAAGATGGGTGTTCTTGCATGTTGAGTTATGCAAACAGTTTTCACTTCTAAAACCCAACTTCCTTCCTACCTTGTTGCCCAATGCTTGATGTGACTTCCATTCTGCCTTGATCCTTTTTCAGACTGGTTCTGTGACTGCCACATCCCCTGACACCCTTATTCCTCCATTCCCTGGGCTGTCCTGTGGCCTAACTGAGCAGCTGAGCAGGTGCTATGGCTGCCTCTGCCTCTCAGTGGGAGTCTGTGGAGCCTCGCTGCCCCTCCCCTGACAGAGACTAAGGCTGCTCACTGGAGATGCATATTGTTTTCAGCCTGATTAATATGCCAAGGGGGTGGAAGTCGGGAGGAGTGCATTTCTTGGATGCCTTTCCCTCTTTGGTGCCTACATCCCATCTACATTCACCAGACCAAATACAGAAATGTGGAAGTGAGATGAGAAACGACTGAAGCATGTTTACAAAATGTAACCAACAAAGTAGACAAAAAGACAGATTTAAGGAAGAATATATTCACTTCAAACCAAGTTTTTCTTTCTCTCTTTCTTTCTTTTTTTTTTTTTTTTTTGAAGATTTCCTGTGTCCCCACAAAGCGCTAAGTATTCATGTACAAAATGTAAATGATGCACAGTGGACATGAGTGCCATGGCATCATCACACACTGGTGTTTTTGTACAATAGACAGGAAAGTACTTTGCTTTTTCACTATGACAAGACATGGGGCTGTTACCTACCATTTCTGGGTCTTTTAGAGAGCTCTCCAATAATATTTTTTGTAACATGAACCTTAAAAGATCTTATTAATAAAAACAAATCCAGAGCCAGGTATTGGGGTGTAGGCAGAAAGATCAGAGAAACAGAACAAGCCATATCCAACCTCACCTTGCCAACTTCTCAGCTGATCTTGTTTCCTCAGACTGAAAGCCTCTGAGTCCTCATCTGAATGGATCTCAGCTTATTGCTGCTAAAAGCCTAAAAACTTAAAAAGACCTAAAATGCCTCTAGTTCCTGGTCCTCACACCTTATATACCTTTCTATTTCCTGACATCACTTCCTGGTATTAAAGGTGTGTGTCTTTCCCAAGCAAGACATGAGATCTCAAGTGCTGGGATTAGTGTGGGTCACCATGTCTGGATGTTTCCAGTGTGGCTTTGAATGCTAGGATTAAAGGTGTGTGTGCCACTATTTTCTGGCTTCTATGTCTATCTAGTGGTTGTTCTGTTCTCGGACCCCCAGATAAGTTTATTGGAGTGCACAATTTATTGACCACAATTTTTTATATATTTTAAGGTAGATAGTCTAAGTCAAGTATAAACTTCCCATGGTTGAATTTGTGCTAAGATCCTAAATTTGCAAATAGTATTTATTCAAGTCAAAAGGTAAACAATTTTTAAAAGATTTATTTGCTTTTCTGTTATGTGTATGGTTGTTTTGCCTGCAGCATATACATGCACCGTGTACATGCAGTTCCTTCAGAGACAGAAGAGAGTGTCAGAGCTCCTGGAACTGGACTTACAGACGGCTATAAACTGAGTGCTGAGAACTGAGCATGGGTTTTCTGCAAGAGCAACACTTCCTCTTTGTCATTGAACCATCTCTCCAGCCACAAAATATTAACAAATTTGAGAGAGAGAAAAAAACTTCAGGAGAGAGGGTCTTTTCCATAATTTATACCATCTAGTCTATCTTAGTAACTGTGATGGCATAAGACGGTTAGCAGGGCCATTAACAACTTGGTCTCTAAAGTGAAAACGAGCTAATAAAAAAAAGTTCTGCTATTAAGAAAATTCTTTTACTTTCATGCCACTATGTTATGTAGCAGTATCTTCTTAAGTTAAAAACCTTCCAGAATGGAAACTTTTTAAGACATAGGATATAAAAAGGGCAGTGAAACAACAGGAAATTTTAAAACGAGATGTGTACAAGGAGGTAAAAATGCAGGATGTTCTGAAGGGAGGTGAAACACTCCATTCTACAAGGAAGCTCACTAAGACAAGAAGTAAACTCAAGATAGCTTCAGGAAGTCCCTGAAACTGACCAATTTCACTAGGCCCCTTCCTCCCTGGGCGTATGTAAGCAGTAAAAACTGATGTGTATCTCTTTTAAACAGAGTTCTTAGAAGGGGCTCAGATCAAACAGCCTGGAAGAACTACAGAGCAGCCACTCAGCTTAAAAGAAGCAAAGGCCCACTGAGCTGCCTGGAATGGGCATTCTCCAATCTGTTGAGCTTTCTGCAAGTTGTGAAGTGAGTTTCACATTTCCAGCTTTTGTGCACTGTCACCCATGCTGGCCTGGGCTTCAGTGTGACTGTCTTTGAGTCATTTCTGCTTTCATAAGTAACCTCTCACACATATTCCCATAAACGACTCCAATAAAACTCATTGGTTCACCAAGTTGAACTTCAGTGCTATCTGAACTTTGGTTCCCTAGTCAGTTCCCTATCTTGGGTGATTAGTAATTTGTTCATGTCTCCCCAAGAATAATGTCTCACAGCATCCTAATATGCAGATTATGCAAGTACCTTTAATATGGGTTTATTAAGAGAATTGAACAATATAATATATATGGAATATGTGTATAACTGTCTGATAAGAAGTAATTTGTATACTGAGTCTATAAACATTGTTAGTTATTCTTCAGAAGCTTTTAACTTTTCTAGAAATAGCCATCAGAATGTAGCATGTGTTCCTTTTTATTAGACCTTAACATTAAATATTTGCTACCTTCTGTGTCTATTATAAATGCTTGATAACATACAATTAACAGGTCAAAGGAAACTTTATGTTCAAACAGCATGTTACCATGTAGGAAGTTCTGCTATCTGCTGACCATGGTAGTTCCAAATATTTTGACTCTTCAAATAACAAAGCAGATTCTAATCCTTTTGTCCTTGAATGAACTCTGGCCTTAGTTATTCCCTATTAACGATGAATGTGGTGGTGATTATTAACACTAGGTGACTTCTAAATACAGGTAAGAAAAAATATGTCTACATCTGGTTCTCATACAGGCAACTCCCTTCACCTCTGGAGGTGACCATGTGTAAAGGACAAATAAAGAGGATAAAGGATGCTCAAGAAGCACAAGACTTTTTAGCCTCACAAATATTTGAGCCTCTGGGTCAATTTACAAATGAATAGGCCCTAGTTGAGCTCAACAACCAGTTATTTATGAGTAGACCAGACACAGCTGTTGCAACCTCCCAACTCAAATTGGTTTGTGGGTAGAATAACTATTGTTTTAATTCATTATATTTTGGGGTGCTTTGTGGTGCTTCAATAGTTGGTGTCTGTCTTAGTTAGGGTTTCTATTGCTGGGAAGAGACACCATGACCACAACAACTTTTATAAAAGACAATATTTAATTGAGGTGGTTCGCTTACAGTTCAGAGGTTTAGTTCCTTATCATCATTGTAGGAAGTAAGACAGTATGCAGACAGACATGATACTAGAGAGGTAGCTGAGAGTTCTTACATCTTGATTCACAGGAAACAGGAAGTGGTCTGGGCAGTATCTTGAACATATATGAGACCTCAAAACCTTCCTCCACAGAGACACACTTCCTGCAACAAGACCATACCCACTCCAACCAGGCCACACTTCCCAATAGTGCCACTCCCTTTGGGGACCATTTTCTTTCAAACCACCAAAGTATCCATGTATGTGAAATGTTTTGTTTATCAGAAGGGCTTGATAATTACATAGGTACCTAATTGGACTGAAGTTGGTACTGTGTTGGATCTTTGGAAGAGCAGTGCTAAAACATCAGCACACTGGAACATTTTCCTTTAAGTAACATCTTCCTGTATTTTTTGACATTTAAATATAAGATAACCTGACATTTTTAAAAAGTAAAAACCAAACTCATACAGGTTATGTTGTTCTTCCCATAATTTGAAGCAAGACACCATGGGCTCCACTAGGAATTTGTTGGCCTGCTTTGCTGCCTGGCTCTCCCACCCACCCTCTCTGGAGCATTTTCTTAGCAGATTGTAGCTGCCTGAGTATTGTTTCTTTTACACTGGAAGCTTGATGACTGCCCATCCCTTGTAGGCCACATTTTTCTTAACATCATGCGTTTTTTTTCTTCTTCTTCTTCTTCTTCTTCTTCTTCTTCTTCTTCTTCTTCTTCTTCTTCTTCTTCTTTTTTATACATAGAAACTGGCATGTCCTCAATTCATCAAATTTCCCTCAGTTTTTTGTTTGTTTGTTTGTTTGTTTGCTGTTTGTTACTTGGACCTTTTACTGCCAGATATAGGTGAGTGGTTCTCTATGCAGAGATACTGGTGTCAGGACCACATTCTGAGACTGATTGAATTTCTCAGAGTGGAGGCTGCATCTCTTGTCAACTTGAAAATACCCCAGGCTAAGTCCTTTATACTGCTCTGTTTTTATTTGAAGTATGGACAGTCTTTCAATGGTTAAGTGTGGCTTGTCCTTCCATGGTTAAATATGCACTGTCCTTCTGTGGTCAAATCCTGCCACTATATCACACTCTGAATCACATCTACAAGAGGCCTGCTGGTGGTGGAGGCAAGTTAGTCTTTCTGTCTTCACTTATGACTTATTATCTGACCCATATTGTTATTGGGTATTAGGGGGTGGAGGTGAGCAGACGATAAAGGAGGCAGGCAAAATGAAGCCAGACTTTCTTCCCCGGGTATCCAGATTGATCTGAATGAACTTCCAGGGATTTCCTTCTTGACCACCTGTTAACCCTATATCAACTTGAATACCTAAAGGAGCAGCCCGATTCCTGCAACACAAGACTAAAGATTTTCCTGTGGCATTGTCTACCCTGAAATCTGACACAGAAGAGGGAGAAATGGTGAGTTTGTTGTTTTTAACCTGACCATGAGATAAATGTTGCAGAGGCTTGGGAAGGATGCTCTCTATCTTGACATCCAGAGAACCCACTTTTTATTATATGAACCTCCCAAAAGATTTTTGTAGTCCTGTGCAATTTTATCTGCTTCTTCATTTTTTTTCATTTAGCAAAATAGGCAATTAGACCTCATTCATGTGGGAAAACAAATCAAGCTTCGTAAAAATAAATAACCTAACACAGGGTACCGTTCAAGCACAGGCACACAATAGTTTCCAAACAGCCTAGAGTAGCTGAACCTGCACTCACAGGCATCTCAGAGTTCTTCCTGGCTGGGTCGCTTTAGTTAATTTACATCAACGCTCTTCACTGCTGCCTCTTTGTCTGCAAAAGTATCAACCTAAGAGGCTTGTGATTAAAATCAAGTGAGGTGTCCAAGTCTAATGAGAAAAACACCAGGACAATTCCAGTGAAGGGACATGATACAAAATACCTGACCAGTGTGTTCCTCAAAACTGTCAAGGTCATCAACGACAAGGAGAGACCGAGAACCTGTCACAGCTAAGAGAAGCCTACGGGAAAATGACAACTAAATGTAATGTGGTATTATGGATGTAATTCTTGAACAGACATTGGGTTACAAAAAGGAAAAAGGAATAAAATAGAAATTTTAGTTGACAGCGATGCCATATTGGTTTAATGATTATAACAAAGGTAATGCTAATACATGATATTAATTAATTCGAAGGGAAGTTGGGCTCAACTTGTATAAGAAATCTCCCTGATACTTTCTCAGTTTTTCTGTGACTGTAAAATTCTTTCACATGACATGAGGTAGTGTAAAAGCACACAGGTGGTGCATAATCAATGCAGTGATCTTCCCTGAGTGAGCAAAAGCAGGCTTTTGCCAGAGGTTCTGCCATGGTCTTTTCTCACTGACTCCACGAGGAATGGAGAATTCCCTATGACCTTATTTACAGTTCCCATGGGTGGGAAGAGTTACAGGTTTCTTTTTTGTTTTTGTGTTTTGTTTTGTTTTGTTTTGTTTTCTGTTTTTTTGTCTTGTGTGGGGAGGGTGGTTTTTTGTTTTTTTTTTTTTTTTTTTTTTTTAAGTAAGTCTAATTTTCTTGGAATTTGAAGACTAGCATTTGAGGTTGTTTCTGTTTTATGTAAATGATTTTTGCCATACCTCATGAGAGAGTCCTTCTGATTCAGATTCCTGGAAAATATTAGAAACCTTTATATCAGCTCACCATACCAGCAATGATTAGCTATGTAGAAAAAAAAATCACTTCTGTTCCCTACAAAAGTTTCTTTGGTCCATGAAAAATATTTTTAAATTACAAACAAGACACATGGAAATGTTTCTAAGCACTTTTTCAGAAATGAAATAGGTAGCCTGGTCACGTGCCTAGAAGAATCTTCTAACCATAGCACATTAGAAAATGATTTCATTTCCTTTTTTTGTGCCAAAAACTTGTATTCCAAAGATGAAATGATCAAAAGATTTAAATTTTTCAAGAACAAATTAAAATTAGAAAATTTTAAATCCGGATAGTTTTCAAAATACATGGAAGGTTTTAGTTTATGAATTATATAGGCTTGCAAGTAAAAATTTCCACTACAAATTAATGGCTCTACACAAAACTGAAAGGAGTACCCATTACATTAGATACCTCTCCTCTTGTGTGTGAAGTGTTCTTTTTTGCATGCACATTATATTTAAATTGGTAGAATATTAAGGTGTGAGATACCTTTCCTAAGCCAGGAAAGGCACTCTGGTTTCCTGCATGCTGTCCTCCATTAGAAAATCACACTAAATCTTAAAGCAGTTCATCCTGAAGTGGGATGTGCTGATATGCAGGCAGAATGTTGCTCAGTGGCTGGTCTGCATTCCCACACTGTGGGAATCTGGAGTTCGGCGTTGTCTCCCTGCTGAGGTCTTTGTCAGGCAGCATGCCCGGTACGTCTCAGCCCAGGGTTTAAGATTGCTTAGCTGCATTAACACATTTGAAAACACTAGTCTGATCGCTAGTCTCTAAGTGCTTTCATTCTCTCAAGTACAAAACAGACATAATTGAATATTTACTACATCTTAGAGAAGTGTGCAGCTTTCAGAACCCTGGAACATTTAAGAGGCTCAGGTGAAAGATTAAAGAATTAAGTGTACAAACCGTCTTTCTTAATTTTGATCCAAATGCATAATAGTCACTGAAATGTAATACCTAGGTAACGTCGCACGATTGGGTGAATTGCACGGATACCTTCGAGTGCTCCAGACAGAGCTAATGGGAAGCACTTCACCTCCTCCTGTACCATGTAGGAGCATCAGGGAAACAGTAAAGATGACATTTTATAATTCTGCTTTTTCCTTTAAAGCAGTCCTCTTTCTTGTTGATCACACTGTACTTAGCCATCATTTAAGTGGATAATTTACTTAACCCTTGCTAAACAGAATAGGAGGAAGTGATCATAATAAATAAAAAAACAATTTTAATTCTTGAAACTATGAATTTATCATCTATGCCTAAATAATTTTCTCCACTGCTATCAAAGCCAAATTTTTACATAAATAAATATATGCAAGCATATCTTAACCATGCATATGTCAGAACATAAACAGTCTTCCATATGATTCTTACACTGCAGCGTTTGTGGCCATTTTCATATAAACTCTCCCTTTAGTGGGGTTTAGCAATCCTTTGTGTCTAAATTTTAGTGACCATTGCGTGCAAATACTTTTTTTAAATGCAGAATTGCCTAGTGTTGCTGATGAAAGATGGTCGAGTGAAAAATACAGTTGTTATTTTGAAATGCTCAATGAGTTAGATCAATGGTGAAATTCTCAAAGAGGAAAAAGATAATCCGCTCTCTGATATTTTGTAGGCTTTGTTACTTCAACCATTAACATCTCTGAGCTGCTGTCAGTAATTTCTTTAATGAGATTATTGTGTTTTCTTTTAGAAATGTAACTGTCAAACGTTTAACATTTGTTCTTGCTAATAATTCCCCAGGCTTCTATTAAAGTGATTTATAGATTTCTTAAATCCACAGTCCTGCATCACTCCGATACCAACTTCTAATAAAACAAGAAATCAGATCTTACTCTTTGCTTTATCCTTACAGTGAGTAAATACAGAAAAGAAGTGTTTACTGAATAAGCTGTGGAAAGCCAGAGTAAATCTTAGAATTCTCGGAGTCCTAGCATTTAAAGAACACCTTCTTGACACTGAGTAAGGTGACCACCAGAAAAGTGTCATGTTTTGTAAAAATAAATAAATAAATAAATAAATAAAAATAAAAAATAAAAAAATGAAAATTCCATAATTAGGAAAAAAGTATGATTCTGAGCTCTTCAAAGAAAAGATTCAAATGACAGCCAATTAATTAAATCTTTCCTCAACAACTGCTTTCTTGCTTTAGGTAGGCTTGGCTAAGAAAACATGCTAAATTGCAAAATGCTTCTTTGCCAATTCCTACTCACTTATCCATTTAGCTAAGTAGTTGAAGACATATGATTCAGAAATATTTTCAAAACATCTTCCCCATAAATACAAAATAATAAGTTGTTCATCATTTAAAATAAAATGCTAAACTGTTTGAAAATATTCTCTTAAACCAGCAAAAAATTCCAAGGCAGGTGATTTGGCTCTCAGGGTCTTCCTCTCTACCTGCGCTCTTCCCTCTTTCTCTCCATAATGCCATGTTGTAGTACATCCTTCTTAGCCTCCAATCAACATTTCAAGCACTGGGATCATGTTTGATATTGTCAGATGGCCTGGAAAATTAAAAACCCAATTAAAGGCTCAGCACGCGGGTCAGCTCTTCTGCATATCAAAAGGCCTCCTCTGGCTATTCTGCTCAAATTGTATCTGTTAACAGCTCACTTTGCAGAAAGTGAAATAGCAGAGCGTTTATGAGTAATAAGTACTTTCCAGCTGATACATTTCAAACATAAACCACTTTCATGGCCCCGGCACAAAGTACAAGTCATAATCAAATTGTCAATTTTTTTCCTGTGAGATGCATGGATCTATTGTAACTGCGATTGTTGAAGAAGGAAATGCATTTTATTCACATGTTGGGGGAAAAAAAGATGCACATTTTCCCTACAATTAAAGATTTTTTGTCACTTTTTTTACTGCCTTTCCTTTACATTTCTAAATAGTTACTATAATTGATTTTCGGGTTGCATTCATTTTTTTTTTTTTTTTGGTAAGAGAATCGTTTATAGTTTTTATGTAGTGGAAGAAATGGTTGGAGTGAATAGCATTTTTGTTTAGCTGGGGTATTAATGTTCACCCAAATGTTTATAATGTGAATGTGCAAAGCACTAAAAGCTTTTGAGCTAAATGCAAATTAGTCGAGCACTCAAATGACATTTTTAGAAGGGGTTTTCATCTGTCAATGTGGCATAATATTAAGTCAAACTAAAGTCACTACTTTAGCTACTGGCCATTTGAAAAAAAATTTCATAAGATACTGGGGTTGACAGAAAAGAAAACAAACTACATAAATATTTTTCAACATATTATATTAACCCAACAGCTGCTCCAGGATTTCACAAGAAGTTAGCATATAATGTCTCCCCTTAGAATATACTGTGAGTGTATGCAATGTCAAAAATCAAAATCCCTGGGTTTTGCATAATGCATTAAGGTCCATATCTAGACAAGAAAGATTTTTCAAAGAAATGTCATGCAATGAAATAACACAAACTTCCCTCGGTTAAAAAAAATAAAAATAATAGATGTAATAATCCAAAAATGTGGTGAATTAGGAAAATGAGCACCCAGTGCAAAGTGTATTTATGGACCTCAGATTGTGCCTCTTGAAATAAATACCAGGGTTTTTGAGTGTTTCCTGTGTCTATTGGTTAATTATTTATAGGGAGTACTTAATCTCCATATTGTTCTCCAAACAAGAACCTACTAGGACCTAAAGCAATTGTCCAAAATTATTGAGAGTCTATGGCTTATCAAAGAAAAGGAAATTGACAGCAACAACAGAAGCCTCTGCTGACACCCACTTCCCCTGCACCGAGGTGGAGTCACTCCTGACTCTGACAGTTGAGGTACTGGAGGTACAAGTGGCTTGGCTTGGTACATGTTGCTATCAGCAGGGCTGGAAGATGCACACTGACACCCACGGAGGCAGCTTAGTGGACTCTGTGGCTGTGCTCACTCTCTTGTGGGTCCACATGCCTC